>NC_048601.1:98062530-98150030 GCF_003668045.3 Cricetulus griseus | reverse complement strand
AAACCAAGCAACTCTAGTCCAGAGGTTTGCTCGATCAGGAGAATAGAGTGAGGCACAAAGGTGACTTCAGGATACTGGCAATATTTCATAAGGGATGCTGCTCACATGTATGTCTAGTTTGTGAAAACTCTAAGTCATTTGAAAACTGAGCTCAAGGCTGGGGACATAGGACAATTGACAGGGTGCTTGACTGAGCTCAAGGCTGGGGACATAGGACAATTGACAGGGTGCTTGACTAGCATATTCAAGGCCATGGGTTTGAACCCTGGCACCCCATTCATCTGGTGCGGTGGCACATACGTAATCTCAGCACTCAGCAGTTGGAGGCAGGGGGATTAGAAGTTCAAAGTCATCTATGGCTATATAGCAAATTAGAATCCAGCTTGGGCTACATGAGATCCTGTCTCAGAGAGAGAGAGAGAGAGAGAGAGAGAGAGAGAGAGAGAGAGAGAGAGAGAGAGAAGAAAAGATCCTGAAGTTCAAGTCTCATGTGCTGACTACAGTAACCCCACAGAAATACCACCCAGCTGATCTATAGTTAGTATTTAGAAGCTGTGTTTTGTGTGATTTCTAACTTGTTTCCATGGTGGCACCAAAATGTGAAACAGCCTTCTGAGTTGGCCCACTTAAATAATCCCCTGGAGACAGGACACTGCATCAGGCCCTAAAGCTTTGTCCATCCCAAACTGGCTCCAGTGCTGGGGGCTGCTCGTGACCAGTTGTGAACAAGTCCACTCAAGCAGGACTTGACCACCCCACCAAAAATTGATGATTAGTGTGTACATGTGTGTGTGTATCCTGTGACATGCATGTGGAGGCCAGAGGACCTTTGTGGAGTTGGTTCTCTCCTTCCACTTTTAGGTGGGCTCCAGGGATGAATCTCATGTCCCACTCTTGTACAGCAAGAATCTTAACCTGGTGAGCCCTCTCACCAGCCACCACCCGTTTTGTTTTGTTTTGTTTGAGATAGGGTCTCACCATGTAGACCAGACTGACACCAGGTTAATGCAAATCTTTCTAGCTGCTGGAATTAGAAGCATGTACCACTGCACCTGGCATGCCCATCCAGGTTTTAAAGCCCTTCTTCATTCAGCCACCCTTCAAAAACCACCTGCCTGAGCCATACATACAAAGATGCATGGTATTTGTGTGAGGATGTTGGAGAGTTGTTCACAGACTAACCAGTGTCCCTCAGTCATAGGGCAGTCACACTCTACCATACAGGCAAATGCGGGGATGGGATGTAGCCACCATAAAGAAGAGGTCAAGGGGCTGGAGAGATCTCTAAGCAGCTGAGAGCACCAACTGCTCTTCCAGAGGACCTTGGTTTGATTACCAGAACCCACATGGTGGCTTGCACCCATCTGTAACTCCAGTTCCAGGGGATCTGACACCCTCTTCTTGCCTCCATGGGTATCAGGCATGCACGTGATGCAGAGACATGCATTCAGGCAAAACACTCAGATGCATAAAATAAAATAAATAAATCTCAGAAAAGAAAATGAGGCCAAGCTTAAGGTGTTGGCTTAGAAGGATGTCCACAATAGGTCACTGATAAAAACTAAGCAAGAATTACATGGTTCCAGTAAAAAACAAACTATATGCACCCATGTAAGTACCAACAGCCCCCGATTTCGTGTGTGTTTCAATTGTGACCTTTTACTTCATGACAATGGAAAAGCAATATGAGTCCACTTGAAACTATTTCGCCGGATGGTGGTGGCGCACGCCTTTAATCCCTTGGGAGGCAGAGGCAGGGGGATCTCTGTGAGTTTGAGTAGAGCCTGGTCTACAGAGATGGTTCCAGGACAGCCAGGACTACACACAGAAACCCTGTCATAAAAAAAAAAGAAAGGAAGGGAAGGGAGGGAGGGAGGGGGAGGGAGGGAGGGAAAGAAAGAGAGAGGAGAATGAAGGAAAGAAAGAGAGAGAGAAAGGAAGGAAGGAAGGAAGGAAGGAAGGAAGGAAGGAAGGAAGGAAGGAGAGTATTTCAAATCCTGAACTTGAATCTGTGCCCCAACAAGTACTTGGAATGGGATCCTGTGTTTGGGTTGCTGGGCAGCAACCCAAACACAGTTAGCCAATCAATTGCAGGGGAAACAACCAACACTCTAGTGTGCTTTCCTGATGAGTTTAGATGTGTGGGAGACAGGGGTGAATGGCACGCTGCATGCTTTGTTAAAACGCTCACAGAGCAAGCAGCGCTCACGAAAAATAAGTTCAGGCTTTCTCTTTTACGTTATACACCTCAATAGGGAAGGTTTTCTTAAAGTCAATATTTTGACTTTTCAAGACAGAAGTTACTAATAAAGAATAATAAGGGCCAGCAGCCTGGTTTTAAGTTCCTATACAGTATAAAATAAAACTAACCATGATGCAAACACTTCCCGTGCAGAGCTTCGCGGCAGCATTGATGGAGATGTCAGGTCCCTACAACAGCTCCCCTCGGCCTGAGCAGCACAAGTGAGTGAAAGTGGGAAGATGGGATGAAAGACATTGGGGACACTAAAGGAGAGGTCTCAGGAGCCTTACCCTGGTCTCCCAAGTCTTTCCCAACAAACTGGAGAACAGACAGCATGAGGCCTGGACACCAGTCCAGCCCCAAGGGCCCTTCCTCACAGGGGACCTGATTACTTCCAGCCTATGATTCTCCCCTACAATCCTGAGGTCTCTTCCAGAAGGAGGGCACAGCAGAGCCCTCCACCACTACCTCAAGGTTGTATTTCAACCCTTATCACTTCAAGAGTAGGAATCCCGAAACTATTCCCTGGTTGGGACTGGGCCATGCTTCCAGTTCCTTGTGACACCCTGTCTTTATCCTCTCTTACCAGGAGTTACAAAATTCGATTCAACAGTGTCTCCTGCTCAGATCCACTGGTATCCTCTTGGCGGCGTAAAAGGAAGGAGTCCAGTAACACAGACAGCGCAGGGGCCCTGGGCACCCTCAGGTTGGGGTCCCCACTCAAGAGGGTGCATGGGAGGGAGAAGCCATCTGGGTAGACATGGGCTAGCATGCGGGCTTCAACAACAGCTCCCTGACCCACAGGTTCTGTGTGTTTGGGCTGGGCTCCCGAGCATACCCCCACTTCTGTGCCTTTGCTCGGGCAGTGGACACAAGGCTGGAGGAGCTGGGTGGGGAACGGCTACTGCAGCTGGGCCAAGGTGATGAGCTCTGTGGCCAGGAGGAGGCTTTCCGAGGCTGGGCCCAGGCAGCCTTCCAGGTGAGCTCCCCGGTGCCCTATATCTGACCCTGGTCAGCCAGCCCTGTGTGTGACTCTGACTGACCTGAGATGCCTCCTCCAGGCATTCGTAGTTGAAACCTGAAACACTGAGACTGGAGGCTCACTGAGTTCCTAACCTGGTTCTCCGGCCCTGCCTTGTTCCTTTCCAAATGTGCCTTCATTTTGCCACTCCATGGCCAGCCCTTCTGGGATCAGCCCCCAATAGTAGACAACAGTCCTACCAATAGTAATGACACACCAAGCTAGAAACACAGCAAAAAGGAATAGGCAGGGCCTACAGAAGGGTCCCTCAGACAGCCATAAGCTGACCCCAAGAGTGGGTGCACAAAGGAATAAGTTCAGGGCACTGGGACCCCTACTCAAGGCAGGTAAGATGGAAGAAGAAAGACAGGGCCCAGAGGGTCAGTCAGAGGTCAGGGCTGAAGCTGAGGCCAGTAGGAAATCCAGGAAACAGAAGACCAGCCCTGGTGCCTGGCCTGGAGGGCTGGTTCTGGACACGGAAGTATCCCAGGGGACTTCCTCAAAGCATCTTGCTCACGCTGATACTTCTCACTCAGTGAGGGAGCCCCCACATCTGTCCACCCATTTGGGACTCAGTTTTAGCTAGTCTGAACCCAAAGCAAGAATGAGGCCTCCTTTGGAGGTGGGGGAATCAGAGGGTTTGCTGGGAAGGAGAAGGTCAAGAATGAGAAAGAGAAATAGAAAATAAGACCCTGAGAATATAGACAAAGATGCTGGAAGTTTCTAAGCAGGGTAACCCCACAACATGAAGTTTTATAATTGCGGTGAGGCAGACAAATGAAAGCATCAGAGGAGCAGAAAGACGGGCTCACTGGGACCTAACGGTAGGGATCGGAAGGAAGGGAGAGGGCCAGGGGAGGAAGGAAGAGATATAAGGCTGTACGCACCAGAAAAGAATCATAACAGCCTGGAGAGAGGACCCAGCCCATCGCCGCGAGTGCTGCGTCTCAAGGCTGGAATAGCAAGCTGCTAGTCCACTTATCCCCCACCAGAAGCAGACAGAGCAGGCTCCCTACACCTCCTACAACAAGACAGCACTGGCCATCTGCATACTCTGTGCTAAGGGCTTTGCTCAAGTGGCAAAGTGCTTACCCGGCATGCACTAAGCCCTAGGTTCAGCCCTTGGCACTACAAAAACCAAGTGTGTCGGCATACTCCTGTAAGCCCGGCACTTAAGAAGTGGAGGCAGGAGGATCAGAAGTTCAAGGCCACCTTTTTTTACATAGCAAGTTAGAAGCCAGCCTGGTCTACAAAAGACCCTGCCTTGCTGGGTGGTGGCAGCACATGTCTTTAATCCCAGAACTCAGTAGGCAGAGGCAGGTGGATCTCTGTGAGTTCAAGGCCAGCTTGGTCTACAAAGCAAGTTCCAGGACAGTCTCCAAAGCCACAGAGAAACCCTGTCTAAAAAAAAAAAAAAAAAAGAAAAGAAAAGAAAAGAAAAGAAAAAGAAAAGAAAGAAAGGAAAAGGAAACAAAGAAAACTGCCTCTAAAACTGAAAGTATATTATTTAATCTTTTCTGAACCTAATGAAGGATCAAGATGAGAAACTGGGACAAGAAAGATTTAGGTACCAAGAGAATCCAAACTCAGGTCTGAGTTCATGGCTGCCTTCACAGAGCTACTTACTATATTATGCCTAACAATGTGCTCCCAGGGACATAGGATCAGTCCTTATCAGACTAGCAGGTGTGACAAGTCACGATGACAGTGGCCAAATGAGCCTCGGTCTCTTACAACTTCATCCTCCCTGTCACCAATGTGGATACTGACCCCACAACTAGGAACTCGGGCTGCCCTAGCTGAAATGAGAAGAGACAGCTGGCAGGCCCAGCCCTACCTCCCTTGATACACCCCTACCCTACTGAGGCTCCCTGTGGTGAGCAGCCTCAGGTCCTCACCTACTCATCCCTCAGGCTGCCTGTGAGACCTTCTGTGTGGGAGAAGATGCCAAGGCTGCTGCCCGAGACATCTTTAGCCCCAAACGCAGCTGGAAGCGCCAGAGGTACCGGCTGAGTACCCAGGCTGAGAGCCTGCAGTTGCTACCAGGTACAACCCTGACCTCAACCTGACCTTGTTAAGTGGGGGGGGGGGTCCTAGGTTTCTCCCTCACAGTCCAGGACCCACTCACTTGCTCTCTTGCTCCCCAGGGCTGACCCATGTGCATAGGCGGAAGATGTTCCAGGCTACGATCCTCTCTGTGGAAAACCTACAGAGCAGCAAATCCACGTGAGGAATACGGCTCACCCCATTCTCCTCACTATTGGTGTCCCTCCCCACTCAGACCTACCACACCCCTTCTCCCACATTCTTCCTTCCGTCCTTGCTATTCTCTGACCTCAATAACTGCCTCCCTTTGTACCTCTAGCCGAGCCACAATCCTGGTGCGTCTGGACACTGGTGGCCAAGAGGGTCTACAGTACCAGCCAGGGGACCACATAGGTGTGTGCCCACCCAACCGACCTGGCCTAGTGGAGGCACTGCTAAGCAGAGTGGAGGACCCTCCGCCATCCGCAGAACCTGTGGCCGTGGAGCAACTGGAGAAGGGCAGCCCTGGTGAGATTGTGGGCTGGGCTAGGCTGGGAGATTAAGAGCCTGCTGCATCCCCTGGCACAGGATACCATGGTGCCTAGAGCTGACAGGGTTGCCACCCTGCTTCATACCTAGGTACTGCCTGGACCTAGCTGCCACTCCAACCAGGATGGCCTTGTTGCATGTGGCCCTTTCCCAGAGCCCACCAAGCACCCTAGAAGCCTTTTCCCACAACCACCACCTCCCCACAGTCTAATTTCTCTGTAGTTGACCTGTCTCCTTCCAAAACAATGCCTGGAGATAAGATAACTTGATGGGGTAAAGGGCAGAGGAGATCAGATCGACCCAGTTCAGCCAGGGTCTCCCTAAACATACCAGGGCTGCACCGACAAGTACATGCCACCATTCAAGGACAAGTTTTCCAATAAGACACAGTCTCCAAAAGGGGAACTTAAGCTCAGACCACTCAGTCTCAGTGGTCCCCTCCCTCAGAGCTCCCTGTGAATCATTCCCAGGTGGCCCTCCCCCCGGCTGGGTGCGGGACCCCCGGCTGCCCCCGTGTACACTGCGCCAGGCTCTCACCTTCTTCCTGGACATCACTTCCCCGCCAAGCCCTCGCCTCCTTCGACTGCTCAGCACCCTGGCAGAAGAGTCCAGTGAACAGCAGGAGCTAGAGGCCCTCAGCCAGGTGGGGGCCATGCTGTGGGAAACAGGGGCTAGACTAGAGGATAAGTTGGGGGATATTCAGTGAAAGGAAGTCCCCGGTACGTGCCAGGCCCTCTGGACTTGCTTCTCCTAACCAACGTGCTCTGGTGCTTTAAGGCCTGTCTCCGGGCTGACCGATTCATCTCTGGGTGCTCTGGGTCTCCAAGAGGGGTGTGTTGGTCTGAACTGAGCATGGATGGATGCTAAGAAGGCTCGGCTAGATAAAAGTCACTCTGGGAAGGACTGTGGGGCCCTCAACTCAGCACATCTGCCCCCAGGACCCCCGGCGCTATGAAGAGTGGAAGTGGTTTCGCTGCCCCACACTGCTGGAGGTTCTGGAGCAGTTCCCATCAGTGGCATTGCCTGCCCCTCTGATCCTCACTCAGCTGCCCCTGCTCCAGCCCCGGTACTACTCTGTCAGCTCAGCACCCAGCGCCCACCCAGGAGAGATCCACCTCACCGTAGCCGTGCTGGCATACAGAACCCAGGGTGAGGCTGGGCGCTGGAAGAGCCTGGTCTTGGCAAGACTAAGACAGATCTCTGAATGGCCTCTCCTCCTAATCCCTAGATGGGCTGGGCCCTCTGCATTATGGTGTGTGTTCCACATGGCTGAGCCAACTCAAGGCAGGAGACCTGGTGCCCTGCTTCATCAGGGGGTAAGTGAGGACTCTGGGGTAGGGAAGGGCAACTAGAAGAGATCATTGGTGTCCAGGCAGGGATGAGAAAGTGCTACGTGCATGGCAGGAACCAGTGAGGAATATGGGGCAAAGGGCATGTCTCATGGGATTAGCTGGTAATTAGGTCCCGGGAAGCGTAGAGGGCCTATTAATACATCAAGAACAGGAGTCTCTGGGTCCCTTCACAACCATGGCTGAGCTTTGGGCCTCAATAACTTGGTGCAGAGTGCTGCCCCTGAAACCTCAACTACCAGAAACAACATGGATTAGCCAGTGGCCCTGCTGCTTTATGAAACTGTAGCCCTGCATGCCACCTTGTATCCTGCTACAGCCTACATTAAAAGTCTAGACTTCAAGACAGGTGGTGGTGGCACAGCCTTTAATACCATCGGAGGCAGAGGCAGAGGCAGGAGGATCTTTGTGAGTTCGAGGCCAGCCTGATCTACACAGAGAGACCATATCTCAAAAAAACAAAAAACAAAAACAAAAAAAGGTGTCTAGATTTCTGTCAGGCATGGTGGTACACACCTTTAATTCCAGCACTTGGAAGGCAGAGGCAAGCAAATTTCTGTGGGTTTGAGGCCAACCTTGTCTACAAAGCAAGCTCCAGACCAGCCAGAACTATATAATGAGATCCTGCCTTAAAAAAGAAAAGAAAAGAAAAAAGCCAACAACTTATTTTGTCATTGGGCCTTAGGCTTTCCTGTCTGTACAGTCTTAAGTTGGTTGGTATGTATAAAGTCATAGGTGAAGAAAAGAGGTCTTAACGGACTCTTCTCTGGTTAGGGCTCCCTCCTTTCGGCTGCCACCTGATCCCAACTTGCCCTGCATTCTGGTGGGTCCAGGGACTGGCATTGCACCCTTCCGGGGATTCTGGCAGGAGCGATTGCATGACATTGAAATCAAAGGTGAGGCCGGGTGCACCTGGAAGTCAGAAGGGACCCAAGGAGAAAGGAGGGGGGGCTGGAGGAAATCACCACAGAGAAACTGGGACCAGAGGTGAAAAGAGACATATTTAATGGGGAGGGGAGGAGAGGAAAGGGCTGGGCCCTGTTTGTTTGCCTTCCTGGTGGTCCCTTGTTGTGCCAGGTTCTAGGAGCCCAGAGACTAACCCAAGGACTCTGATTCAAAAGCAAAAGGTTTCTTTTTATTTCAAGCTGGCCAGCTCACTGCATGGCTGGCAAATGAGATGCCAACCAGCCAAAAGGAGAAGCTTTTAAAGGGACAGACCATAAGGTTGAAGGTCACAAATTTCAGAGTTTCCATGGTTACTTAAGGTCATACAAAGTACAGAGGAAAGCAGTAGCTATATGTATGTATTTTTTAAAGAATTTATTTATTTATTGTGTATACAACATTCTGCTTCCATGTATATCTGCACACCAGAAGAGGGCACCAGATCTATAACGGATGGTTGTGAGCCACCATGTGGTTGCTGGGAATTGAACTCAGGACCTCTGGAAGAGCAGTCAGTGCTCTTAACCTCTGAGCCTTCTCTCCAGCCCAGTAGCTATATATTTTAAGTGAGATACATTTGAGTGAGATAAGACAGGGCACAGGGTTGCAGGGTTACAGGGTCACAGGGTCTGTCAGTGATCCCCTGGGCTGGGGACCAGCATTTAGCAAATGAATGTTAACAAGACTGGTACACAATTACCTTCCCTTCTCTGAGAGCAGGGGATCAGGCGCCAGCCATGGCACTCCTGATTTAAGGAGTTAAATTTTCCTTTACCATTAGACGTTCCCTTTTCAGGGCCTAAGTTTTTAAACTTCTATTAATTTTAATTTTTGGTTCCTCACCCTCTGCATATGATGGGTTTTGAAATGGACTGAGGGTAAAGAGGGGAGGGATAGGGACAGGAATTCAGTCAGCAGACAGCTCCAAGTAGATTCGGAGCTATGTCAGGGCTCATCTAGGATGAGGTGCTCGTCAGGCACACAGATATGCAGGACAGGCTCTAAAGCTACACAGAGAAACCCTGTCTCACAAAAACAAAAAAAAAGGTTGTGAGGGAATGGAAGGTTGCAAAGTGCTGGGCCTGGAGTGAGGAAGGGGCCCTGGAATGTCACACAAGGTCCTGGGCACGTTCCACTCCTGGTCCCGCCGCCTGAATGCCTGTTTCCTTCTGTAAAATCAGAGGCGTGCGTACCAGGGTCTGGGTGAAAGCACCCTGGAGGCTGAACAGTCAAGATAGTGGCTGGCTGGCACCCTGGGCAAGAGCGGCCTGGAGCTAGCTGGTGTTGCCGGTGTTGCTCCAGAGGAAGGGCACCTCCCAAACCGTCTTGTTGCTCACAGGGCTGCAGCCCGCCCCCATGACTCTGGTGTTTGGCTGTCGATGCTCCCAACTCGACCATCTCTACCGGGATGAGGTACTGGATGCCCAGAAGCGCGGGGTGTTTGGACACATCCTCACCGCCTTTTCCAGGGATCCTGGCAGTCCTAAGGTACCAGGGTGGTAAAGACGGCGTGGCCAGGCTTCTTGGCGGTCCCCAAGCCTCCCCCAGCCCGCCCACCCCAGTCGGTGCCAACGCCCCTCGGCCACGCCCCAAGCCCGGCTGGTCCCCCAGCAAGGCCTGCCTCCCGCCCCGCCCCGCCCCAGACCTACGTGCAAGACCTGCTGAGGACCGAGCTGGCGGCCGAGATCCACCGCGTGCTGTGCCTCGAGCAAGGACACATGTTTGTCTGCGGCGATGTCACTATGGCAACCAGCGTCCTGCAGACGGTGCAACGGATCCTGGCGACAGAGGGCGACATGGAGCTGGACGAGGCCGGTGACGTCATCGGCGTGCTGCGGGTGCGAAGGGGCGGGGCCAGGCCGGGGTGTGTCTGCGCTCGCCCCGCCCCCGCCCCGCCCCTCCCCTCTCGGGTTAAGGTTTCGTCCACTGAGCTCTTTTTCTTCTTCCCTTCAGGATCAGCAACGCTACCACGAGGACATTTTCGGACTCACGTTGCGCACCCAGGAGGTGACAAGCCGCATACGCACCCAGAGCTTTTCCTTGCAGGAGCGACAGCTGCGGGGTGCCGTGCCCTGGTCCTTCGACCCGCCCGGCCCAGAAACCCCCGCTTCTTGACGGTCTTTCCCTCCTAGTTCTCGGAGAGAGGGATCGTCTCACTCCGTTCGTTCCGCTGACCAATACTGTCTGCCCACCCCACCACCCTCTCTCTCTCTCAAGCCTACAGCATCGGTCTCGACACCTGGACAGGGAGGGGTTTGGCCTGAATCTTGAGGGTTCCTCTGGCTGCGGTGGCATTGACGGCGGGCATCCTGCTGCCCCCCTGGTATGCCTTCGATGGACTGTAGACTCCCTTTTGTCCCTCTCCGGAGTATCTTACCTTTAAAGTCTTAAGTCGTTCCGGTATTTATTAAAGATTTATCATAAAAGATCATGCCAGATGTCGTGAGATGCCCAACCCAAATCTTGCGGATTACAATGATTGCAAAAGAGACAAGTTCCATGATTTAATGTGGACAGATGTGGGGATAGTAATTCTTTGACAGTGAGTACTAGACACCTCTCTGTGAGACCCAGTACACTGAAAAAAGTTCCCAACCAGCCACACACGGTCCTGTGATTGAGTGAACAGGTGCAGCCCTCGGCTTCCAGGAGTGGGGCATGCCAGAAATTCCCATGGCAAAGATGTGCGGCACAGCCACGAACAATCTTTACCCAGGATGAGGAGCCACACCCACTTCCTCAGACGTCACAGCAGTGCAGACGTCCAAAAACAGCAGCCCTCTCTAGTTTTTCCACTCACAAGTCTCCAAATCCCCCCACCCCTAGTCCCACAGGAACTCAAAGGGGAGGCTGACAGGAACAGCTCCCTGCCTTTCAGGCTCTGTGCCTCACTGATCCCTGACACTGAGCTTGACCACTGCCTGGCCCTGCCCTCCACCTTGAGGGCACTGGGGCCCTTCTTCCCATGCAACTACTCCACAAGAGCTGGGGGGGGGACACTAATACCCTCTTATCCTTACTTGCAGGGCCCATCTTCATCTCACAGTCAACTCCTACTCTTTGTTCTCTGGGGCAAGCTCCTCTTTGACTCCCAGATCATGACCAACTAGAATATCCTGGGCCTGTCATCTGGGGTGGGATTGGGCATCAAAAGATGGCTCCGTGTGTCTTTCCATGCCACCCCATCCAATTTCCTGCAGCTAGAAAAGCCAGAACCTGTGGGAGGAAAAGGCTGTTAGCAAGCATCCCAGGCACCTAGGTTCTAGAGAGAGAGCCCCACCATTCCAGATTCAACTAGTGTCCCCCATCCCTCCAAAACTGACTCCAAACTAGTTTCTTTATCCTTGCTTGCTTGACCCCACATTCAGGCAACACTGACCTGCAGAATCATCAGTCAGTGCAAGGGGCCCGGTAGGGGCTCCTTCTGAGTGTCTGTGGTCTCCTGAAAGCGCTTTGGAAACAGATTCCGGGCCCTCTGGATACCCCACTGCTGTCTTGGGCTGGAAGCAGGACTAGAGCCTGGGGAATATGCCATTGGGTGAGCAGGGTTGTGATGCTTAAGAAACACCAAGATCTTGCCTCTATCCCCTACCCTCCTCACCATCACTTGACCAGGATGGTTTCTCCTCATCAGGTGAGCCTGGCTGTGAAGGGCTGGACCAGGGCCTGGGTGGGGAGGAGGCTGAAGCCTCTCCCCATGGTTCCTGTTGCTGCTGTTGATGAAGCTACATGAAGGAAGAAGAATGAGGGACTCCCTCATATGCGGGGGGGGGGGGGGATGCCATGAGGGGTGGGGCACAGAGAGCTCGTGGTTCCTGTAAAGCAGTCTCTAGATTCTGGCCCTTCCCCCAGTATTAATTTCACTCACCTTCTTCCCATATTCCCGCTACATACCTGATGCAGGTAAATGGCATGGAGGCTCATCTCAGCAGAAACAAGCTCTGGGAGCTGAGTCAGCTTCTGGCTCCCAGTGCCTCCTGGGGACACACAGCTAAAACAAGATTACCAGTCAAGAGACATCTCCCTCACAAAGGAAGGTGGGCCAGGTTGCACCCCACTTCCCAAGTCCCCTCTCTCGGAGAGTCAATGCCAATCCAGACTTCCCTGCATCTCAGGCCTCCACCTCTCACCTGGGGTCCTGGACCATTCGTGAAATAGAGGCCAGGAGGCTGGCTGTAGCAGCCGCAGGGCAGGGAGCTGTGGGACTAAGGTCCCTCTGGGGTTGGCGGGGATTCACCAAGAGATTGGCCAGGAAGGCTTCAGGCTGAACAAAGAGAACCAAAAGCATCACAGTAGAAGAAGGGATAAAGCGAGTCCCAAGGAAGGCAAGAGACGTGACAGGTTGACCTGGCTCCCAGGGTAACACACAAAGCCAGGCATGCCCAGGGAGAGGAGGAGGGTAGGAAGGGGAAAAGAGTAGACAGGCCTGGAACTCACCAGAGGGGATGTGCAGGCACTGAGCACCCCTGGGGTTGGGGGGCTTCGGGTTGAGGTAGCACCCCAGGCAGCTGCATCTTGTTGTACCCGGCCCCGAAGGTGTCCAAGGAACTTAGAGCTGTGCCCTGGTGGCTGCCATTGTGGGTGTGCCAGGGAAAAGCGCATTAAGGAGAGTTCGGTCTTTCCATCCTCTGCACGCTGAGAGAGTGAGGCTTCTGTCTGTCCCTCTGAGAGCCACTGCAAGGAAGAGTCCTTCTGGCGTTAGGGACACCAAGACTCAGATAGGTAGGGCAAGAAGTTCTGCCCTCAGTTCCAGATGAAGGAAATTCAGGCTGTGCCTGGGATTTGTTCAGGATCATCCAGGAGTAGGGTATTGGAGCAGGACATGGGTGCTTAGTCTCAGATACAGTCAGCTTTGATGTTTTGACCAATGTGCAGCCCTAGTTCCCAAAACAAGCCTGTGTTCCACTCCTCACCCATTGGCTAGCCTCCTTTATAGGCTGGGGCGGGGGCAGCCTTTGCTTCCCTTTATCATCATCATCGTTTTGGGGTTTTTTGTTTGTTTGTTTTTTTATGTACCAGTAACTCTGTAAAGGACTCTATAGACCCGGTGTGCTTTGGCAAGGCAAGCAAATGCCTGTCCAACACAACTCTGCAAGGTCTGAGAAGAGCTCTCACCTGAGGGTGCCCGTGGCGCTTCACATCCATTAGGGCAAAAGAACAGATGTCCCCAACACCAGCCACATCCACGGTGAAGTGATGAAAAAAGTCAATAATCTCCAGAGCACGGGGGTGGAACCAGAAGAGCAGAAAGAGAGGGGTGAGGAGTGGAGACAGGAGCTCTTCCAGGAGGGAGACCTAAGGAAGTAGAGGTGAGGCTGAGCAGGGGTCAAAGGCTTTCCACCACTCACTCTGAAGCCTCCCCAGGGACCCAGCCCCACACCGGTGTGGCCTACAACTTATCCCAGACTGCTTATGCCCAGATTGCAGGCCCGGGCACACTCACTGCTCGGTACTGAAGCAGCTGCGCCATCTGCCAGTAAGAGCTGGCCCGCGCACCCACAGCACCAGGCTCCTCCGGGAGGTAATGCATGTGTGCTAGCGCCGCCTGCAGCAGGAGCTGCGAGGGACGCCCCTGGTATTGCTCCTCGGGAATGAAGGACCTGGAGGGCAGGACGGGGATAAGGGATGCGGTTAGGAAGACCTGCAGGTAGGATGCAGGGCTGGAAGGGTGCTGATGGTGACAGAAGGGTTCGCTAAGAGGAAGGAAGCCTGCGCCCAGGTCAGAGAAAGGCCACACACCGATACCTCCTCCCTGTTATGTGTCATCGAACCTGGCCACGGTGGCTGTGACCCCAAGCGCCGTCATGGTAGTGAGCACGTGCTCCACGGCCAGCACGTCCTCATCATAGATGGTGAGCACCAGCAGCGCGGCAAAGAGCGCTCCGGAGAAGAAGACCAGCTGGCGGGCCAGCAGCGCGCGCAGGGGCGCGGCGGGCTCGGCGGCGCGGAGGAAGGCGGCCGCAGGCCGGTAGGCGCGGGCCAGGCGCGCCCGCAGTTCGTGCGGTAGCTCGTTGAAGTGGCGCAGCTGCAGGCGGGCCAGGCGGGACCAGCGGCGCGCCCCGAAGGCGCCGGGCTCGCGCCGCAGCAGCTCCACGTGGCTGTAGAAGGCGTAGAGCACCTGCCAGGCCAGCACCAGCGGGCTCAGCGCCAAGTTCACGGCGGCCAGCAGCAGCACAGTGCGCCGCCAGCGTGAGGCCAGAACGCCCCGGAGGTCACTGCGCTTGTAGGCTTCGGGAAGCTCCCAGCCCCCGCGGAAGAGCGAAAAGGGACCGCGGAAGAGCAGCAAGTCCACGTTGAGCGCCAGGCCGCGGCTGAGGAAGGCTGCGCTGCCACCCCAGGGCAGTGGACAGCGGGCGGGCAGCAGGCCCTTGTTGGCCAGAGCCACCTGGTAGTTGGTGTAGCGCAGGATGCGGTGGTGGACGTCCAGTTCCGTCAGCGGCCTCGGCTGCACACACAGTCCACCGCTCCTCTGCAGCTCCAGGAGGCGGGACTGCACCTCGGCCCAGGACACCGAGCTGAGCTCCTCCTGAGGAGACGGGACAGGGGAGCCTGGGGACCTGTATTCCCCTCCACAGAGACATACAACCTCTATGACCCACTGAGCTTCCTGCAAACCCTGGTGGCGTCTGTCCCCACCTTAACGTTCTGTCTACTACCCCTTCTGCTAACAGAAGCATTTCTCCTTTCTTTCTGCTTATCACTGCCGCTCATGTAGCCATTAGCCATATGCTTCCTGGAGATACCTATTCAGTAAACTTGAGGGATTGGTTTTCTTTGTTGAGCCCGCTTCAATCCCATGTCTAAAAGAATGGAACCTCTTCTCTCTCCTCACTGCTTTCTACCTGCACAAGCTCTGAGAACTACGGTTGCACCCACCGCACTCCAGACCGCTCTGCAATCACCTCACTAGCTTTCCCACAGCCCTGCCTGCCTGCCTGCCTGCGGCTGCGTCTGGGGGAAGACAGCACTCCCACACTTCATTCGGAGGGACCCATGTGAGCCTCAAGCCTCACTTTAGCCCAGTCTTCCCAGTGCAATTGTTTCCTCAGGACAGCCTCCACAGCTCTTCCCAGCACAGGGAAAGAGAAAGGGAGGTCAAGAGGGAAGAAGGATGGGGTGAACAGCACCACCAGTGCCTTTGTCTGCTGCTTTCCTACTCCAAAGGCTCTTGACATCCAAAGGGAAGCAAGAAATGGGGACTAAAGAAGATGTCGGAACAATAACCCTGGGGACAAAGCTAGAAGGAACATGACCAGTGAAGTGGTCAAGAGACTGGCTTTCATTTCAGGGGCCCTAGAAGGCTCTATTTCAGGCAAGCAAGCCCATCTGCACTGCCCACAGTGTTTTCCTCACTTCTTGCCCAGAGGCTTGGTTGGCCTAACCTTCTTCACTCAATTAGGATGCCTCCTGCTTTAGGAAGCCCAGTGACAGCCCTTCCTCTAAACAGCCATTGTTTTGACGACCAGCATGTGACTGTAAGTCACAGTATATGACCCATCAGAGTAAAGGAAGTTCCCCAAGAGTCAGAGCCAAGTCTGCTAAGTGCCAGTGCCTCCTGACATGACTCAAGGCCCAGAGCAGGTGTCATTCAGCCTCCATCTTTCTGCTCCTCTCAGATGGTCCTTCCATGTGTATGGCCCCACTTTCTCCTGTCCTCTGCCCATGCTGTCACAGCAGGCTTACTGGGGGAATGTGCAGGGCCTCCCTGTAAAACACCTGGATGTCCCAGTAGCTGAAGAGGTTGCAGACTGAACGAAGCAGCTGGAACAGCCAGAAGCCAGCAGCCAAGACGAGGAGGAAGACCAACAGAGGACTGTCGTGGACCCTGTCGTGGACAGGAAGGGTGACAAGAAAGTGGAAACCCACAGAAAGAAAATGGTGGCAAACACCTGCAGGGCTCAGTGGGGCTGGGGGGGGGGTCCTCAGTGATCTCGGCAAAAGAGCCTGCAAAGTCAACACTTTTCACAAACAACAATCATGCATTCTGCTTTTCATATGCTCATTCTCCCATGGGTGTACAATGGAGTTTCCCAGAAGCTACAAGACAAGTGAAGATGTCACATCATACTGACATCCCATGCAATGTGCATCCCTGCATTCCTAAGTTTTAAAGTTGTCCTCAGGGCCAGGGATGTGGCTGACTGGAACAGCACTTGCCCAGCATGCCAGAAGCCTAAAATAAACAATTGTCCTCACCATTAATTTCTAAGAAGGTAGACAGAAGTGTGACTCATAACACAAGCTCTTTGAAATTCTCATCAACTTGAGGCTATGTTTGTAAATGTGCCGAGCACTCTGAGAGTTGATCTAGACCAAGGGGCAGTGTAAGGAGGTTCCTTTCTTCCATCCTTTTGTGAGCTGAATCCAGAGAAACCCACCAGACTGTCACTTACTTCTCTGCACACTGGGCTGAGGGCAGAATAGCATCTGACAAGGTCACTTTGCTGTGGAATGGCCCAGGTCTTGTTTGGTTCTTTGGTTGGTTGTTGAAGAGAACATTGTAATCCACACAGCGAAGGAGGAAGGTTGTGAAGGTGACGATGAAAATGAACTGTCTGAGAAGGACGTAGGACACTGATCAGGCCTAAAGGCAAGGTGGACTCCCCGCCCATCTGCCAGACAAGCTGAGGCTCTATATGACCCCTCCCTCACCCTTCACGGCCCCAAGACCAGAATGGAAAAGGAGAGGTGGGGCATAACCCTGGATTTGGTCTCCAGCACCACTAAACAGGGTCTGGTAGGACACGCCTGTGACTTTAGCACGTGGGAGGGAGAGGCAGGAGGAATAGGAATTCATGTCTATTCTGTAATACATGAGATCCCAGCTCAAAAACAAAAACAAAACCTGAAAACAGGAAGACAGAACAGAATTTAAGGACAGGAATGGCTCTCACCCCAGCAGGAAGACGTCCTCCAATAGGATGCAGGCAAAACCATTCCGCTGGTGGAAGCTGTAGATGTAGCAAGTTTGTCAAGAAATCTAGCTGTCTATGGACTCTTCCTTAAGAGATGTCCCCCCCTCTCCCCTGACCCACAGTGCCCCCACCATGACCCTCTACATGTGGAGCACAAAGGATATCTTGGTGAAGAAGCTGTCCAGGTTCTGGATGTGATGCCAGGAGCCTGGGTACAGAGAAACCATTACAGGACTTGGCATCGCCACCTTGGTGATTAGCTCCTCTACGCAAACCCAAACCTGCCTGGACCTCCGACCCACTCAGTCTCCCAAATGCCCCCACACTTACCACGGAGTCCTTCGGGCACATGAAGCAAGGGTTGATGGTCCTCTCCATGGAGGGGTGAGTCTTGGGACCCCTCAGGGTCACAGTCCTCTAGCCGTTCATAATCCTGCTCAGGGATCAGAGGACCTATCCGCAGCCCAGGATGGTCCTGGGAGGACCGGCAGGAGGGAGGGGGAGTGACCAAGGCCAGGGGTGGGGTGGAGTGGGCCCCCCATGAGGGGGGAGCAGAGGCGGGTGTCATTGTGGGGTGGCTCTGTGTTGGGGGTGTGGCTGGGGTGGGTGAGGCATTGTATGGAAGCTGAGAAGCCCCTGCCTCCTGAGTCACCAGGCAAGGAGACCCTGAGGCAGGAGGGAACAGTGAAGAGGAGCAGCTTCTTGTACGAGGGGCAGGGGACAGAGAGAAGACAGAGATCCTCCCTCCCCCAAGTCCCCGACATGGAGAAGCAGGCGGGGGCAGTGCCATGGGGAGCAGAGGCACTGCGCTGGGGCCCAAGTCTCCCCACCGCCCCCGCTGCTGCCTCCTGCTCCCCCCCCACCCCATTCGGCTCACCATCAAGGACAGCTTCTCCTGAGAGGTTGAAGGGACTGGGCTGCTGCTGTTTCCACAGAGGTCTGTGAAGCTAAACAGAGACTACAACAGGGACAATGACAACAACAGCACCAGGTGACTCAGGCTGGGCAGGCCTCAGGCATGCCAGCCCTCAGCCACCTGTGTGATCACTCACACTTCTTGCAGGGCAACCTGGGGCCAAGGCCCAGGCTCCACACCTGGGAGGGACACCAATTTGGGAGGCAGGGGTTCAAGAGCTCTTGGGACTAAAAGAGACACCTGTAATCTCTGCTGTCAGCCCGTGAGGACACAAGAGGTAAAGAGAAGGTAGATACAACAAAAATAACAAGCACAAAACAGCAAAATCCCATCAGAGGATTATAGAGTCTTGGGAATGGGATGTTAAACCTTTCATTCCCTAAAGTTACATTCCCTTCCCTCCACACCTCTGGGCACTGATCAATAGAGAATGACTTAAGACCACCTGCCCACTCAGATTTCCTAGCACTTGGGAAGAGACAGAGACATCAGGATCAGGAGTCTGAAGCCAGCCTAAGCTACATCTGACCCTATCTTAAAAAAAAAAAAAAAAAATAAGGCTACATTTTTGTTTCTCTGAGTGGAAGAAGAGGAGACTTGACTTTGCAGTCAGTTAGGAGGAAACACGAAGGAAGTTAAAGGAAGGAACGCTAGCTATCTTGGATTTGAGAAATCATTTCAGGGACTTAAAAGTAGAAAATCCTGGTTCCTTGCGAGTTCCATTA
This sequence comes from Cricetulus griseus, assembly GCF_003668045.3. Lineage (NCBI taxonomy): Eukaryota > Metazoa > Chordata > Mammalia > Rodentia > Cricetidae > Cricetulus > Cricetulus griseus. The sequence goes on along the minus strand of NC_048601.1, from coordinate 98,131,343 downwards.
TGCCTTCTTTATCCTCTTGATCCTTGATATACTCTCCTCCAAGCCCTGACCTGGTGCCAGGGGCCTCCTGAGAAGCATCAGCAAAGGAAGGTAGTAAGAGGTCCAGAAAGAACTTTGGAGGATAATGTGGGTATGGGGTGATAGACTGGCTGAATTGAGTTCCTTGTTGTTGCCTCACCAGGGAGGAGGAGGCCCAGGTGGCTGGTCTGATGGCTTGCCCAACGCCATTCCCAAGGTCCTGAGTCACCAAGTGCCCTAACTGAAGCCCATGCCTGAGACGCTGACTTGGCTAGCAGGGCTTTCAGGGTTTAAGCCAGTATCCCAGAAATGGAGAGGAACATAGTGCTTCCTAGAATGTTTCCTGGAGGGACATGGAGGACATTCGTGGAATTTCCCAAAGTTTGGCCCAGGATGCTTGGTTTTCTTATTTCCTGCCTCATTTCTGGCAGAGGAATTGCCACAAAAGCCCATGCCTTTGTGGCTGGGCAAGGTGAAGAACTATGAAAACCTTTTTACAAGTGGCAAAACAGAATCGGGGGTGGGGATTCCTCTGATCTGTTTGAGACCTCTAGAGAGGGAGGTTAAGTGAGGTTTTTAACCGGCACCTCCCTGTGTACCAGTTACTCACACAGCATCCTTGATGGTCCATAATTGTTTAAGACTATCTCTACACACACCCTGGTCTCCTCGGCCCAGTCTCAAATTCTGGCTCATTGTTCCATCCAGTTTCACTCTAAATTCCCATATCCACAGCACCTATTTTCCTCCCTCGGCTCAAGCCATTGTGAGTGTCGGAAGCACCACTAACAACGACGCTAGTAACATATCAGCGTTCCAATGTCCAGGCGGATTACCAGCGAGCAGATGCTGGCCGGAAGCAGCGCCCCCTCGTGACCAGTGACTACCAGAGAGCCTTTCCCTGACCGAGGGGAACAGGAAGGAGTCAGAACCACTCCCACCAAGGAGCCACAGCCCAGTGGAGGAGGCAGTTAAGGAAATAATTACAGAGAAGGTTTGGTGACTCAAGCTTGTAATCCCAGCACTGGGAAGGAAGGACGGCGGCTTCAAGACAAGCCTGGGCTGCAAAGGGAGTTCCAGGCTAACCAGAGCAGGCCTCGGTGGGGGTAGTACGGGGATAATTACAGCAAGAATGAGTGCCCCTCGGGTGCAAGCGCCGTCCGCTCCTGGGCTGGAACCTTGGGCCAGTGATTCAGACCCAAACGAGGGACGAACCTGTGGGTTGCACCTCGGTAAACTCAATGACCTCCATACTAATTATTCAAAACAACTGAGGATCGCCATCAGGCCCGCTCCGGGCGTCTTTTAATGCATGTGGCTCAAGTCTGCAAGAGCTGGAGACTAAAGTGATGGCACGCCGCGTGCATGTAGGTTGTTTGTTTTAAGCTGCCCCGTCTGTTTGCCCACATCCCTCCTCCAGAACCAGGACTCTACACTCCCCGAAGATGCCGGAGCGTAGAAACGCCCTTAAGTCAGAAGCGTCAGGGCAGCCGCACGTAGCAGAAGGCACGCTGCACACTCTTCGACCATCACCGGCCCCTAAGGCACTGAACAAAAAAGCCAGAGCAGCTTCGGCCCTGTCCCGCCCCAGCCAACATTTAATCCAATCACGGCTTTGAGGCAAGACTGATGTGTCTTTCCTCCAATCACCGCCGAGGTGCGAAGGGGTTGTCGGGATGGCGGCCATAGCTAACATGGAGTCCTCGGTAGGATGAGAGTGGGGTTGCCGTTGCTAGTTGCTCCTGTCTTACTGCCTCATCATGTTGGTGCACTTATTTCGGGTCGGAATTCGGGGTAGTCCGTTTCCAGGCTGGTCGCTGCAATCCCTGCGCTCCCAGACGTTCTCGGCCGCCAGGTAAAACAACCAGAGGTCCTTAAAGTGCGGGCCATTGACGGGCCGGCATCGCGCTGGGCCCGCCGGGAGGTGGAGTTCTAGGCTCGCGCGCGGCCTTCTGGGAGCTGTAGGCAGTCGGCTGGAGTCGAGTGTCACTCCCCGAGGAGTTGGCCTCAATTATTTATGGTGCAGTGTGGGTGCCAGCAGGAGGCTCCGCAGGTCTGCACTCACTAGCCAACGGGACGCTGCGGACTCCGCGCCCGGGCTACACCATTGCCCATCAAGGGGCGCCACGCGCAGCCGGCCTCCGCTCTCTGATAATCTTTAATTGGTGTCCATAGGCATTTAGTATTTATTGATGGTGCTTCAGCATTAGCCGACATAATTTTAAATGATCAAAGGAGTTTCCTTAGCTGGCGAGATGGTTCAGCGGGTAAAGGCTCTTCTTTAATCAAGCTGAAGACCAAGCTTCGACTTGAGAACATATATATATATATATATATTATATATATATAGTAAGAGAGCAACTCTGGCAAATTATCCTTTGACCTCCACGATCCCAAACCCATTAAATAAACACACGCGGGTTTTTTGTTTTTTGTTTTTGTTTTTAATTTGTGTAAGTAGTTCCTCGCTGGGCTTAGTGCATCCCTGTGAATTCAAGGACAGCCTGGTCTATAGACATCTCCAGGCCAGCCAGAGCTACATAGTGAAATATCAGCATTCAGGCTGAAGCAGGAAGGGTGCTGGGAATTTGAAGCCAGCATGGGCTACAGAATGAGTTCTGAGTCATTCTGGGCTACAGAGTGAACAAAAACAAATCAAGAAGTGATTATTAGAGCTAGATGCCTTCATCAGGAATTGAGTCAATCTGAACTGGGCCTAGTACAAGCCTATAATCCCATTTTCTCAGGAGGCTGAGTCTAAAGTCAATGTACAATAGAATGTATATACATTCTAAATTCAAGGCCTGACTGGACAACTATGTTAGATCCTGTGTCAAAGTAAACTCTAGGGGCTGGAGAGATGGCTCAGTGATTAAGAGCAGTGGCTGCTCTTCCAGAGGACCCGGGTTCTACTCCAAGCTCCCACATGGCAGCTCACACCTGTCTGTAACTCCAGTTCTAAGGGACCTGGTATCCTTACACCAATGCATATTAAATAAAGTTTAAAAAAAATTTTAAATAAATAAATAAACTCTAAAAGAGTCATTCAGATGGCTCAGTGGGTAAAGATGCACTGCCCATATGATCCCCTGAGTTTGTCAATCTCTGGGACCCACATGTGGGAGTCAAGAACTGACTCCTGCAAGTTGTCCTTTGATCTTCACTCACTCAGGCATGCACACACACACATAAATAAATAAATAAATAAATAAATAAATAAATGAAATGCGATCAGTTTTCAAAATAGAGTAAAAAGGGGGCTGGGGACATGGGTCAGTGGTATAACATTTTCTTGTCATTTGTGAACCATAGACTCAATTCCTAGAACCCTGGGTGGGGGGAAAAAATCTGATCCATTCCTGGTAGGATTAAAAAAAATAAAAACTCCAACCCACATTAGTCCAGAGAGACAAATAGATTGAAAACAATAATCCAGAGTCTTAATCCTTTTCTTTCTCTTTTGTTTGCTTTGCTTTTATTTTTTTTATTCTTTTTTTATTTTTTTATTTATTTTATTTTTTTTTTAGGTTTTACTATGCAACTCTGCCTGGCCTGTGGCTCTCTACGTTGACCAGTTTGGCCTTAAACTCACAGAGATTCACATGCCTCTGCCTCCTGAGTGCTGGGATTGTAGGGGTGCCCTGCTACCCAGAATCTAGAATTTAATTGTAAATACTCTACAAGAAGCAACTGTTTCCTTGAGGGGATCCAGAGAAAGACTGCTAAGGGAGGGTGACTGCCTTCTTCTGTTTGATGGAGGGAGGGCAAGCACTGAGCTAGTGCTGGGAAGCTGTCCACCGATTGTTGGCAATCGCCATGCCTTCTTAGAGTCTTAGTTTGGAAGAGATGAGAGTAGCTGGAAAGTAGCCATGGTAAATTATTAATGGTTTGAAAACAGTCTTTAGGAAAGAATGAGGGTGTTGATAATATTTAAACCATTAAGAGACACAAGATAAGACCAAAACAATGAATGTGTTCATTTCAGTTCATGAAAGGAATTTAGCAATCAGGGTCATTTTGAAAGGAATATAATAGAAACTGTCAGAACACGTGTTTCAGAAAATGTATTTTGTAGCTGGGTGGTGGTGGTGGTGGTGGTGGTGGTGGTGGTGGTGGTGGTGGTGCACGCCTTTAATCCCAGCGTTTGTGAGACAGAGGCAGGTGGATCTCTGTGAGTTCAAGGCCAGCCTGGTCTACATAGTGAGCTCCGGGACAGCAAGGGCTATGCAGAGAAACTCTGTCTCAAAAGAAAAAAAAGGGAGGGGTGGTATTTTGTGAAACCTTTCAACTTTGGCATATATCCACACAGTATTGGGACATTGTTGTACTAAGTTGCAGTGTACAGTGCCATCACAGTGAATCTGTATGTTTGTAAAACTTTGCAGTCGTCAGGTCAGCCTGTACTGCATCTCTAACGAGGGGAAACATCTGCTCAGTAGGCATCTCATATCCCAGAGATTCCTAAGTTCTGGAGTATAAAATATGACCTCTGCCCCCTCAGTAAGATACTGTCTAGTGGAAAATTAGGACAGTGGTACAAGAAGAAAAGAAAGTGAGTTTTGTCTAATACTGAAGATAAACTGACTTAAGGCATAGTGGGGGGAAGACAAACCAGGCAGGTGGAGCAGTGTTAAGCACAAGCTTCCCTGAGATCAAAGGAGGGGTGAGGAGGGCCTGAAAATATGAAAAGCCATGGTACCGAAGACCAAGCAAAGCCTGACTTTGGATTCTTATTTATTTTTATGTTTAGGTGAGGGGGCGGGTGTCAGAGGAGGCCAGAGGGATTGGATCCCCTTGAGCTGCAGTTAGAGCACTTGTGAGCTTCCTGATAGGCATGCTGGAGTCACCCTCACTCAAGACCTCTATAAGCACTGTACATGCTCTTAACCGATAACGAGGTCTCACTCTGTAGAACAGGCTGGCTTTGAACTTGAAATCTTGCAGCCTCAGCCTCCCATGTGCTGATATTTCAGAAACGCACCACCACACCCTGCTTGTATTCCTCTTCATTAGCCTGTGTACTTTTGGCCAGATAACTTCTGCTCCAAACAGGTTCCCTCTGTCCTGCCCTTCCCCTCCGGCCCTTCTCTGCTAGGACTTCTAAAGTGCAAATCTGATTTTATTACACCTTACCCTAAAAACCACAGATGACCCTGAACAGCCTGCATGGTGCTCTTCTCATGTCCAGGCTTTGCAGAGCCTGAGATGACCGCCCTTCCAAAGCACCCGTTTCCGCTCCCTCCCCATGTGCCTGTCAAAGCTACATTGTTGCTGAAACTCTTCTCTTGCTGCAGAGATGCTTGGGAGCTTCCCTTTGCCTCTGCTCCCCACTCTGCCCAGCCTGAACTTGACCAGCACCCTTTCACCAGTGCCTTTTGTGAGGCTTTTCTCAAACATGGCAGCGCCTGCTCTGACCTCTAGGCCTCTCCACCCCAACCAGCATGATCTGGAGAGAAAGAACTTAGTTTGCCCAACTTGGTCAGCTCCATACTCTGTGACACAGTAGGTTCACAGTTGAATCTACATTTCCATTGTATACATGTGGGACCTGAAGGAAAGAAAGGGCTTGACCATCTAAGAGGATGATGACATCAGTCCTTTACATTTTTTTCTTTCTATTTCCTCTGTCAGCAGTGGGAGAGGAACATACGACCCTTTGTCTTCATGCATCAGGCACTTAGGGCCTCACTGGCCCCTACTACCACACATAGCCTTGGCTATATCAAATTTAGGACAGTAGAATGAGCCTGAATTCTAAACCCAGACAACAAAGTTCCCTCTTGCCCTGGGGACAAATTATACCACCGCTCGTTTGTTCTCCTTACCAAGTGAGAGTAGGGGCATCTGCCAGGGTCAGGATCTGTGGACCGTCAACCATTGTTAGGTCATGTCTACCGTGTTGATTACCTTGCACATGGGTGCAGGGCCAGGCACAGAGAAGCTCACCCCCAGGATTCTCTATGAGCCTTCTTCTAGGAAACCTTGGTCTGCCCCTGTAAAGAAAGCCTTGGGCTGGCTGCCACTCCAAGTCTCTTCTGATCCTGACAGGCTGGAGACCTACACTGATCAGGGTGCTGGAGGCTAAATGGGGGCCTTGCTGGCTGATGCTGGCTGGAAGACAATGCTAGGGAAAGGCTCTTAAGAGCCTTGTACTCTGATAGCATTCCACAGCTACTCCACATGTGTGCAGGTGTTTGCAAACCAAAGTTGCTTGAGAAAGTTCCTAAGACATTCATTCTAGGTGAGATAGCACATACCTGTAGTCATAGCTACTCAGGAAGCTGAGCCAGAGGATCACTTGAGAGCAGAAGTTCAAGGCCAGGCTGGGGAATATTAGAAGTTCTTATCTCAAGAGTAAAATAAAATAAAAACATCCCTGGGATGTCCCAGAAGGCTCAGCCAGAGCCCAGGCAGGTGGTTAGTCATTGGAAGGACAGCCAGGACCACAGCTGTCAATGCCTTTTTCTATCTACAGGTCCTCAGATGACCGGCTCGGCTCAAGCTTCCTCCAGGCGGTGGCCCAGCTGCGATCACAGCTCCGGGCTCACCTACCAGCTTCCCGCCGGAGTCCCTCTGCCTGGTGTTGGGTTGGGGGGACCTTGGTAGTTCCTGCAGTGCTGTGGCAGCACCCCCGCCTCTGCCTTGTAGCACGATGTGAAGCCCAAGGGCCCTCTCCTCCTCACCCCACACCCAGTGCCCTGGAGCTTCGATTTAACTGGAAGCTGTTCTGGCATTTCCTTCACCCCCACCTGCTGGCCCTGGGGGTAGCCATTGTGGTGAGGCTTTTTTTCCTTGCTCCTCCATGCTCAGGCCAGGAAGGGGCTAGGCAGCTCCAAACCTGAGTTGCACAGGGACAGCATTCCTGCCTTGTGGAAACAGCAAGGGCCACCTGGACTCTGGGGCTTCAGGATGACCTATGCAAGGGGACTGAGTTTGCAGAATATGATGACTCAGGGGCTAGAGGCCTGGACTTTAACTCTCAGAGAGACACTTCTATGACCACAAGAGCAGCCATAATGTGGACAAGACAAGGCTTAGTAAGGGAAGAGGAAAAGCCAAAGTCAGAGCTGGGGACGAGCTGGGGATGGGACGAATATGGCCTCCTCTCCAATTATCTGTTCCCTCTGTCCCCACTCCAGCTGGCCTTGGGTGCAGCACTAGTGAACGTGCAGATCCCCCTGCTTCTGGGCCAGCTGGTGGAGATCGTGGCCAAGTACATGAGGGACCGCGTGGGGAATTTCATGTCTGAGTCTCATAGGCTCAGTACACAGCTGCTTCTTCTCTACGGTGTTCAGGTATGGAGGCTAGGAGGGTCTGGGGCTCATGGCAGCTTTCCTGGGGCCTCCCTGAATGCCAGGCCTCTCTTACAGGGATTGATGACCTTTGGATACCTAGTGCTGCTGTCCCACATTGGTGAGCGCATGGCCATGGACATGCGGAAAGCCCTCTTCAGCTCCCTGCTCCGGTACTGCCAGCTGTAGGGGGTGGGACCAGGGCGACTGATGGCTCCCATGAGATCTAGGAGGCCAAATCCTGAAGTAACATCTCCCTCTCTTCCTCTACCTGCTGCCATCATGTCTTACTGCCAGGCAAGACATTGCTTTTTTTGATGCCAAAAAGACAGGGCAGCTAGTGAGCCGCTTGACTACCGATGTACAAGAATTCAAGTCATCCTTCAAGCTTGTCATTTCCCAGGTCAGTGAGTCTGGCTCCTGTGCACATTCAGTCAGGTCAGCTCTGACATCCTGAAATTGCATTGGAACAAGGCAATGCCCTACCCAGCTCTTAGGAGAGTAAGGCTTACTACTGCCTGAGGAAGGTGTGAGAGAAGGGACAGTGTCGAGGTCAGGACAAGCTGCTGCTCCATGCTCTGAAACCCTGACTCCCCCAGAAAGCCGTTTATAGGCAATTATGAGTCACTCTGGTAGGAGCAAACTCATTTGACCCAGCCTGACCCCCTTGTGTCCATTGCTAGTCAGCATTGAAGTCATGCGTGACTGTTGCACACTGACAGCCCACCCTGTGTGCCCCTCCGTCTCCTGGCCCCAGGGTTGGCAGGACACTGATCCATGGCAGTCAGTGCGTCCCTGTGCAGTTCGGCGTGTCTAGAACAGAAGTGAGCAATGGATTTGTCTAGAGTAAAAAGAGTATGGTCTGTGGACTTCCTCACCTATCCCTTTTGCAACTGGTCATCAGGTCCTGGATGGCCAAGAAGGGTTTCATTTGGTAACCAGTGACTGCCCAGGACCTCCAGAGCTGTACCCATCCCACCCTCAGTAGAACACCCACCACCTGGTACTAATGCTCCAAAGCCTCCTGCCTCCCTCTCCTACTCAGGGACTGCGCAGCTGCACACAGGTGATTGGTAGTCTGGTGTCCCTGTCTATGCTGTCCCCACGCCTCACGCTGCTGCTGGCTGTCGCCACACCTGCCCTCATGGGAGTGGGCACCCTGATGGGCTCAGGTCTCCGAAAGTTGTCTCGCCAGTGTCAGGAGCAGGTACTGGAATTCTAGACATGTCCTCCTGTTTCTTCCTAGCGTCTGTAGTACGTTCTCCCTGACCCTCGTTACCCCTCTTCCTGCCTGCAACCTGTTCCCTATTTCTCTGTCTCCATGCAGATTGCCAGGGCAACAGGAGTAGCAGACGAGGCCCTAGGCAATGTTCGGACGGTGCGGGCCTTTGCTATGGAGCAGAGGGAAGAGGAGTAAGTACTGGGAAGGTAGAGTGCAGAGTGCGTTCATCCCTCTCACATGCCCTCCCCTGCCCTGCCCTGCCCCTCTGCCCAGCTGCTCCAAGTGCCCAGCCTGGCTTTTCTTCCCAGACGCTATCAAGAAGAGCTGGAATCATGCTGCTGCAAGGCAGAAGAGCTGGGCAGAGGCATCGCCTTGTTCCAAGGGCTCTCCAACATCGCTTTCAACTGTGAGTTAACGAGGCCCTACCTGGGCGGGGATGTGGGCATGGGCTAGGTGAGGGCAGAGGCAGGCAACAGTCTCCACCCAGATGCCCAGATGTTCCTAACATAATGAGTACCTTCGTTTGTGAGATGCCCCAGCTACTAACAACTGTAGGAAACTAGAGAGTGGTATCCCTTGGCTTATGGAAAAAGCTGCAGGGCACCCTTAGGGAGTGTGTATACTCTCGCCCCTCCCCGTTCCTATCTATCTTTGTGCCACTGGGGTAGAACCAGGACCTCAAGCTGGTTAGGAATACATTCAACTAGTGAGCTGTCTCTCTAGCCTTTTATAGTTTTCATTTTTGTTTTTTAAATTATGTGGATATGTGTGTGTGAGTGCAGGTAACCACAGAGGCCCCCAGAGTTCAGGCCTGAAAGTCAGCTGGTGGCAGAGCAGGGATAAGACTCAGGACTAGCCCTCATCTCTTGCCAATTCCTGCCTCACTGCCTGGCCCCTTTCCTCGTAGGTATGGTCTTGGGCACCCTATTCATCGGGGGCTCCCTTGTGGCTGGACAGCAGCTGAAAGGGGGAGACCTCATGTCCTTCCTGGTGGCTTCCCAGACGGTACAAAGGTGAGTGGGGACCACTCTCATCTCTCAGTCGTCCTGTCATCCATCCCATCATGCCCCGCCCCCACCCCCACCCCTTCATTCCATAACCCTGCTTACTAGGAGAACAGGGGTGCAGCGTGCCTGGGGAGGGGATACTGCATAGAACTAACCCTATGTGGTTCCCCAGAGAAACACAGAACAGGAGCAGGAAAGAGCCCCAAAACTTCCACAAGAGTCTTGTACAGCTTCACGGAGCCTGCATTAAGTAATGCTGTCAGTATCATTAGCTTTCCAGACAACTCTCAAATGTCCTTGAGAAGCTTTAAAAAAAAATTAACAGTGGTGAAATAGACAATGGAAAATTTATCACCCTAGGCTCCCCCCCACCCCACCCACCCCCCCCCGAGACAGGGTTTCTCTGTGTAGCTTTGGAGCCTATCCTGGCACTCACTCTGGAGACCAGGCTGGCCTCAAACTCACAGAGATCCGCCTGCCTCTGCCTCCCGAGTGCTGGGATTAAAGGCGTGCGCCACCAACACCCAGCTCACCCTAGGCATTTTTAAATGCACACTTCAGTAGTGTTATGCAAGTTCCAGTGTTTTTAGCTACACTGACACCCATCACCTGGACTTTATCTTCCTACAAAAATGAGACTTCACTCCCCAGTTCTCCCCAGCTCTGGCACCCTTCTACTTTCTGCCTTCTGTGACCATGACCACACTAAAGAACACACAGAAGTTCAGTTGAACATCATCCTTCCCTTTGTGCCTGGCTGCTTTCACCTAGCACAATGCTTTCTGGGGTGGGGGTGGGGGGGTCCTTCCATGTTGTGTCGTGTGTCAGGACTGAGTATCCTACAGATAGACCATCTTTGACAGGCTTTGTAAGGGCTGCCTTGGCCTCAGACCATTTCTTAGGATGAGATGCAGACCCCATACCCCACAAATGCTACTTGTGTAACTTTTGTTTCCTTGCTTAGCTGAGCCCCATTTATCCTATCATTGTTGGCATAAGGCAGCCCCAGTAGGCTGCCCTCACAGACCTCTAATCTAACCCCTTCTCTTTCTCAATGAAACTCAAGCACTTCTTGTTGGTTTTCTACCTTGCTTTTCCCATACATAGCAAGTATAAAAAATATAAATATATGTTATGATAAATAATTATAGAGTAAGTTTGCTATAATAAATAATTAAAGAGCAAAGACATCAAGAAGTGCCCCCTCCAACTAGTCCTTCCCTACAGAGATGACACTTTTGAGGGGGTTGGGTTTTTTTGTGTTGTTTTGTTTTGTTTTGTTTTTATGTTTTTTTGTTTTTTGTTTTTTTAGACAAGGTTTCTCTGTGTAGCCTTGGCTGTCCTAAAACTAACTCTGTAGACCAGGCTGGCCTCAAACTCACAGAGATCTGCCTACCTTTGCCTCCCAAGTTCTGTGTATCATTACTGCCCGGCTAGAGATAACACTGTTGATCCCAGTGGTGCCCTGTCTGTGCCCAGAGTCCTATCTTGCCGTGGCTGTAACTCCACAGTTTCTTAGAGAATGGCTTAGTGTCTGGTTGATAGTGTCCAGTGTGAAGTAAGGCCAACCCTGAGGATGATAGGATGGTCTCATCCCACTGTAGCCAGAGCTCTGCAGAGCGTAGTGCCCCTGGTTCCTCATCTGCTCTACCCCAAGGACCTTCAGAGCCTCTAGTCCCAGAAGGCTTATCTGTCCTTTGGCCCAGCAGCTGTTCCTTCCTGTCTTTGGGATCTAGGTGCTCTGATTGCAGAAGAGGTGGAGATTACCATGTCCTGTCTGCAACTTTGCATTCTTCATGCTGACCTAATTCCCTGAGCAGCCTGAACTCCAGCCCCCATGATTCTTCCAGTCCTGTGGACTCAGTTCAACAACTTGGCTGTACTCCCTGAGCACACACCTCCCACCTTCATGCTCTTGCGTGCCTACTGTACTACTCAGCCCAAAGCAGTACTGTGCTTGTAACTGCAGAGCAGCCCATGAAGCAGACTGTACCGTCTCAGGCCCCTGGTCAGGTTGCCATCACCAGCCACCTGGAGGAATTGGCCTCCTTAAGGAAGCTGTTGTGTTTTTTCCTGGCTCTTGCTGTATGTATCGAAGGGTCCATGTGTTGGGGCTGAGGTCCAAAGGGAGGGATGAGCAGGGCAGCACAGTTCCAGCTAAGTGTTCCTTTTGGCAGAGAATGGATGGTCCCCAGATAGGGAACTTGTCCAGGCCAGTTCACTTCATCAGTCTATTTAATCCCAGCACTTGGGAGGCAGAGGCAGGCGGATTTCTGAGTTTGAGGCCAGCCTGGTCTCCAGAGCCAGTGCCAGGATAGGCTCCAAAGCTACACAGAGAAACCCTGTCTCAAAAAAACAGGAAAAAAAAAAACAAAAAAAAAACTTCATCAGTCTATGGCTGGCCCCACTGTGCTAGTTCTCAGGGCAAGGTCAGGGCACTCACATGAGTCATGGGTGTTTTGGATTTCAGTTGCGGTTGGCCCCTGTGCCAGGCTCTAGTGGCTTCTAGTCTCCTGTGAGCTGGGCACATACACATCCACAGATAACTCACACACCTAGCCCCACTCTCCACATCCTTTACTCCTGGAAAGTGTCCATTGCCCTAAGCCTTCCATAACTGTTTTCTTGAGGGCTCTGGGGTGCTTTCCCAGCACTGGAAGAAGTGAATTTGCCCATAGCTTGCTGGGATGGCAGTCTTCCTTTTTCTCAGAAAGGACCCATTGAGCACAATGGCGTGCATACCCATTGCACACAGTGGCATACCCATTGCACAGTGAAATACCCATTGCACACAGTGAAATACCCATTGCACACAGTGACATACCCATTGCACACAGTGACATACCCATTGAGCACAGTGGTATACCCATTGAGCACAGTGACATACCCATTGCACACAGTGGCATACCCATTGCACACAGTGAAATACCCATTGCACACAGTGACATACCCATTGCACACAGTGACATACCCATTGAGCACAGTGGCATACCCATTGAGCACAGTGGCATATACACTCATGGGTTGGCTGACCCACTGGGGACCATGACTAAGGCTGTTGACTCATCTTCCTCCTTAGCTCACAGTAAGTGACCAGCTCCAGGCCCAGCCCTGCAAGACAAGGGAGGTGACCCACTGTCTAGACAGATAAACACATGCCATCTCCTACACATACCCACCTTTAGGGCAAGCCCGCAGTAGAATTTTTTGTCAGGGAATTTTGCTTTGGGGGCTCCCCAGGACTTCCCCTTGTAGCCCTCTGTCTCTATTTTCTTCTTTTTCAGAAAGGACTTGACTTTTTTTTTTCTCCTTAATTTGAAAGTTAGTCCTTGCTTACCCAGAAGTCTGGCATTAGTTCTGTCCTCCCACTGTGGACCTGATCTCTATCCCTGTGACCCCTATCAAGACATCTGCATAGTCAGGCGGGGTAGAGGTCGTGGAATCAGTTTTCCCCTTCTGGTGGGCTGACGTCTTCCCTAATGGTGCAGGCCATCTTTATGCTGTATACTGAAGGCCTGGGAAGTATGTGGGCATACCATTGAGTACCAGGCATTTACCCCACGTCCACTGCCTCCTAAAGTACCCTCTAGATCCTGGCTTAGGCAGCAGACAGCTGTTACCCTGCAACTGGAGAGGGAACAGACCTTAGTGATCTGGGATCACAGGGCTCCTGTAGCCATAAGATATTGGGGCCTTCTCAGCATTAGCCCTATGTCCTTGTCTCTCCTAACACAACCTTTCCCTTCTCTCCGGTCCTTGTTAATGCCTCTTCCAACTCTCTCCTGGCAGGTCTATGGCCAGCCTCTCTGTCCTGTTTGGTCAGGTAAGTGAGATTGTCCCAAGATGGGGTGTGTGTGTGTGTGTGTGTGTGTGTGTGTGTGTGTTGCTGTGAGAGCTCTGGACACACTGCAGCCCTATCCAGTACCAGCCCCCTTCCATGGGAGCCCCAGTTTCTGATCTCTGCCACAAACTGGATTCCTCTGCAGGTGGTCCGTGGACTGAGTGCAGGTGCCCGTGTCTTTGAGTACATGGCCCTGAGCCCCTGCATCCCATTGACAGGCGGCTGCTGCATCCCTAGCAAGGACCTTCGTGGCTCCATCACCTTCCAAAATGTCAGCTTCAGGTCAGCATTGGTGGACTTTGAGCTGAGGGGGAGGGGAAGTCAGGAGGCATTCTGACTGAATGTTCCCTGGAAACAAGCCCTTGTTGGGGGACTTAGGAGGGCAGTAAGTAAGGTCCAGGACCCTGGTCTGACTGGGGCTCTCTTGGCCACCCCCAGCTACCCCTGCCGCCCTGGCTTCGAGGTGCTGAAGGACTTCACCCTGACACTGCCACCTGGCAAGATTGTGGCCCTTGTGGGCCAGTCTGGGGGAGGTAAGGGGAACCTCACCATCTCTCATCCTCTGCTGCACTTTTTGGTAGCCACTTAGAGCACAGCTGGCAGCAGGCCCTCATTGGTCCCTGCTCCTCCCTGGGCTGGGTTGTCCTCCATTGCTGCAAAGGCCCATCCCTCTTTGCTGGGAGCGTCTCCAAAACCCTGTCTCCTCTTCCCATACCTCCAACTTCCCCCTCCTCCAGGAAAGACCACGGTGGCTTCCCTGCTGGAACGCTTCTATGACCCCACAGCTGGCATGGTGACATTGGATGGGCATGACCTGCGCACTCTCAACCCCTCCTGGCTCCGGGGCCAGGTCATAGGTTTCATCAGCCAGGTGAAGGGCAGAGGCTGGCAGGGTCTGAGCAGCAAGCCTGGGCCCCTTTTCTTTCTTCCCCACTATTTATCTCTCTGATCCTCTGAGGGTGTCTGTGGCCTAAATGGTTCCTAGCCATTCTCTAGGTCCAGGATGTCCCTGTCCCAGACAGCTATGGCTCTGTCCTCATATTCCAGGGCATAGACACTGCTTCTGTGGGCTGCAGTCTTAGGATCCTGAAGCAGTGGTACTAAGACTGCTAGTGACCACCACCCACCAAGCCCCACAAGGGACCATTTTTTCCTTTGTGGGCTAGAGATAAAGCCAGCACACCACAATAGGAGGGACAGCTACCCACATGCAGAGACCAAAACTCAGATGGCCTCCTATAGGGCCTGTCCGTCATCACCTTTGGTGAGGGAGACTATGTCCTCTGTGGGAGGGCACCTCTGGAGCCACCCTGTCCTCACATTTGGCATCTGACTTTGAACTTTGGGCCCTCCCTGCAATTGGGGTCCTCTAAAACAGGTCCCTTGTGCACATGGTAGTCCCCACATTCTGAGACTGAATTCAGAGTATAGTCTGTAAACGCCATCTCTGTGTGTTCCCATGCCACACAACCTCGCAGGAGCCAGTCCTATTTGGAACAACCATCATGGAGAATATCCGATTCGGGAAACTGGAAGCTTCTGATGAAGAGGTGTATACAGCTGCCCGAGAAGCCAATGCCCATGAGTTCATCTGCAGCTTCCCTGAGGGCTACAATACCGTGGTTGGTGGGTCCCTTGGTGGGAAGCTGCTGGGTCAGCAAGGCAGTGGTGAGACTCAGGAACCAGTGTTTTATGGGCAATAAGAAACTCAGTGTGACTCTTGAGAGGGGCAGCTCAAAGAGAGTCAAACCACAAAAGACCAGACCGTGGCTGAGGGGACAAAGGTGACTGCTCTGTGGCAACAGAAGAGCTCCAGCCCATGTGGCTCAGGCATAACAGACTAGACAAGGCTCTGAGAGGAGACAGAGGATATAGCAACGGTAAATGGGAGAACCCTGGCCACAGGCACAAGGGACTTGTGCACTCTAGAGCATACCACAGCCCAAGAAAGGAAATAGGGCTCCTCCCAAAGCTGCCCCTGTTTGTCTGGTTCCCGGAACACCCCAGTTCTCCTCCACTTCAGTGGCAACCCTCAGCACGACAGGGATGTGCATCTCGTACAGGCCTTTCCTGATTCAGGGTACTACACCATATATATAATGGCACACTAATTCATGCCTGTGCCAGCCTAAGCCTTAGTGTTCATCCCCATGGCTCTTCTGTCCGTCTCCAGGGCTGTCTGTATCATATAGAGAATAATATTACTATCCAGCAGCTTGGCGGTGCTACAGTATGTTTCAGTCCTTCTCAGCTAACTGACCTGGCCCTTTCGGGCTGTGCCATCTCTAGCAGTCCCTTCAGTTCCTAGCATAGCTGTGCTTCCCGGCTCAGACACATCAGCTCCTGTCCCCTCTGTCCCTAGGTGAACGGGGCACAGCCTTGTCCGGTGGCCAGAAGCAGCGCCTAGCCATCGCACGTGCCCTCATCAAGCAGCCCACAGTGTTGATCCTGGATGAGGCCACCAGTGCACTAGATGCAGAGTCTGAGAGGGTAGTACAGGAGGCACTGGACAGGGCCAGCGCTGGTCGCACCGTGTTAATCATTGCCCACCGGCTCAGTACTGTCCGAGCAGCCCACTGCATCGTCGTCATGGCCAATGGCCAAGTCTGTGAGGTCAGTCTGGCTGGAAATGGGCAGTGGCTCAGGTGGCATAGCCAAGCTATATGAGTACCTGGCTTGGCTCCAGGTGCTTGAGGTCACGTTCTGGGAACAACATCCCAACAGACCAAGGTCTTCCTGTCCTCAGATAAGCTCTGACCTCAGGGAGAGTTGAGCTGCAGGTACCAGGACCAGAGGATGCGTGTGGTGTTCATGAGGACACCGAGGCAGAGCTGGGGCTCAGATACCCCATCAAGGACTTGGGGTTTTTGTTTTGTTCTGTGTTCTGTTTTGTTTTTCAAGAAACCTATACAGGTTTTTCTTCCTGGAAATCCCTGTGTAGACCACACTATCCTCGAACTCACAGAGATCTGCCTGCCTCTGCCTCCTGTTACTGAAATTAAAGGTGTGTGCCACCACCACAGGCTGGGAACAGTCAGGGCAGACCCTCAGGGCAGGTGCATATGCATCTCACAGCCCCAAGCTAAAGCAGAGATGACAGGGATCAGACCTCTCAATGTCAGCTGAGAAAGAGGTGGCACCCAAGGTGTTTCTTTTCAAATGAGCCCGGAATTATTGTCAAGTGTCTCTAAAAGGGGCACCAGCTTAACTGGCTGTGAGCCTAACAGGTGATGAAGGTTGGGGCTCTAAGTTTAGCTCTGTTGAAATGACCCTCCTTCTGTCTCCAGACTGGGACCCACAAAGAACTCCTTAAAAAAGGTGGGCTGTATGCAGAGCTTATCCGGAGACAAGCCCTGGATGCCCCACTGACTTCGGCCCCACCTGCAGAGAAGCCTAAAGACACCAGGAGCCACCAGTGGAAAGCCTGAGAGACCCCCACGGGGGTCAGGTCACTGCCAAGCATCAGTCTGGGGCTGGAGCTCCACAGGCGACAGAGCCCTTGAAGTGTGCCAGGATGTAGCCTGCATTCCTGGGCCTCACAGCTGGGGTAGGAAGGTGGCTTTTCTCCCACCTGCTCTTACCATCCTGGCTCAGCTCTGTGGTTCCTGGGATGTACATGGTGAGGCAGAGTCCCTGGGGGCACTTCCCCTCTGAACTCGTTCTACCCAGCACTCTAAGGTTATCCAGGCCCTCACTCCAAGGGACTGAAAATTGATGGTGTGACCAGGCCTGGTAGAGTGGTCTGTAATCCAGGCACTTGGGAGCCTGAAGTAGGAGCTCCGATGGGTGTTCAAGGCCATCCTGGGCTACAATAGTGAGACCATCTCAAAAAATCCTAAATAAATAAATAAATAAAATAAAATAAAAGAATTTCTTAAAAGAGGCTGAGGCTGTAGCTCATTAACAGAGTGCCTGGCATATGTGAGGGGCCTAAATTCGATCCTTAGAACTGCAAATAAACTAACAAAACCCAGGGTTGGGGAGTAACCCAGGACCTCAGATACAGGCTCCACCTCACCCTAAGTAGGACCATGCATACATCCCTAGCCTTACCCTTGCATCCCACTGTGTCTCTTGGCCCATCCCCCACACAACTACAGTCCAGGTCTCTGGCAGGATGAAGTGGTAGCAGTCCATTGTACAAGAAGCACCCAGCCTACCTAGCTGTGCCCTGTGTGCTTCAAATCTGACCTGGTAAGACTATAAAATTGAAGAAGAGACACTGAAGAGACTAAGACTGGGCCATGTGTCTACTCAGAACATTTAGATACAGGCATAGTGCCAAAGCAGACTTAGTGGTGCACCCCTGTAATCCCAGCAGGTGGGAGGGAGAGGTGGGATGATCAGTTTGAGATCATCCTTGGCTACATAGAAAGCTTGAGGCTAGCATGGCCTTTGTGAGAGCCTGGCCCAAAAGTGGAAGGTATGGTTAATACACAATACAACATGAGGTTCGTGTGAGTAACCATAAGGATCATGGAAGTGGTGGGATGGTAGCCTCACCTTTGAAAGGGTGTAAGCAGACAGCCTAAATGACCTTATCCTGTGACCCCAAAGCTGTCATTGGCTTCTCGGGTGTCAAGGGAAGCATGGGATGGACCCTTAGACTGCATGAATGCTCCCGAGGCAGTCAGGACTGTCTTAGGCTGCTGCCCATGTACCAAATTCCCAAAGGGTGACGACTCCTAGCCTTGGTACTGCAGGTCACTTCCCACTGAGAACCCATCCCTGGCCAGCCACATCCAGGTTGTAGGACTCTGTAAACCATCAAACCAGGGCAGGGGAGAGGTTCTGTAACTTCGTGGCCAGACAGGCATTTTATACTTTGCATGTGGTAAAGGATAATGGTCTTTTAGGAGCGATGGTGCAGAATGCAGAAACAGCTGCTGCTGGAGGCCAGTGTAGGAAACAGTGGCTCAGGCAAGTCCAGAAGCTGAGGTGGGAATTGTGGTTAGGACCATACACTGCTGTGAGGACTAGGAACCCAAGAACCCTAGTCCATAGTGCCCTGGCTTGGTGTCTGTAGTGACAGCCCTGGAAGCTGAGTTCCAGGTGGCTTCAGTTGCTTGGCCCCTGTTCCCCTACCCCTGCCAAAGTACAGCTCAGAGCAAGGCCTCTGCTTTCCATACCAATGCCCCTGTCTGGCCCTACCCTTGGTCCAGTTGGGGCATAAAATATCCCTCACAGAGCAGCCAGCCAGCCAAGTGGCTAACATCATGCACACAGTCACCTGGCTAGCAGTGTACATAACACTTGGTGTGATTCTCAGCACCCTGGCAGCCAGAGAATGGCTGCTCACCAGGTATTGAGATCCTATGGCCAATGGCTAGTGACCCTAGTCCTGTGGCTGTGGTCAGTGGCTGGCAACCCTACCCTGTCACCCTGGCCTGGCTCTGCCAGCCCCTAAGTAGAGAACAGTAGCTTAGCTGGGCTTGCTGTCCAAAGCCTTTTCCAAGAGTTAAGTGACTCCCTTAAAAACCACAGTGTAGTAGCCCCAGAAAGTGGTCACATCTGTGCCACAAGCCATTTTAAGTCACCTATCCTTCCTAAGATGTTACTTTCCTAGCCTCAGCTTGGGACAGTTTCTGAGACTGAGCCCTGAGTGCTTGCTACGAGGACCAGTGTACATGGGGTCACAGCACACTGTGACTGATGGTCAGTGGAACTATGTCCCCACTAGTCAAGGCCAGAAGCCACCCGGATGAACCTGGTCTCCAGTGTTTTTCAAAGACACAGAATATAAATACGGTTCTGGGGCCAATGAGAAACACCTGCTGCCAAACCTAAGGCCCTGAGTTCAATCCCCCAAGATATGAGCAACTCCTCCCACAAGTTATCCTCTACACACCCAAAAACTAAATAATAAATAAAACATTAGAAGTTGTATGTAAATAGTGGATATATCTGATTACTCTTTTTTGTTGTTGTTTTGTTTTTTGAGACAGGGTTTTTCTGTGTAGCTTTGGAGCCTGTCCTGGAACTCACTCTGTAGACCAGGCTGGCTTCAAACTCATAGAGATCTGCCTGCCTCTGGAATTATAGGCGTGCGACACCAACGCCCGGCATATCTGATTACTCTTGAGCCTACAAAGGTTTTACCCAAATCCCGGATAAACATGAGGGTAGACATTAGAGTTTACCCAGTGCAGAGCATGTTGGTGACAAGAAGCAGGCCTTGCAGTCCCCTGTTCAGATGCCTTTGGGCTACTGGTCCCTCTCATCTGAGTTCTTTGTACTCCTCCAAGCCAGCTAGCACTGAGCTTGTGTGTGGCTCCTCCAGCTCTGGGAGCACACACCTCACCCCTGCAGCTCCAGCCTCCTCTTCCCTTCTGAGTTTCTAGCAGTAGCTCTATGCCTTGGACCACATTCTGCCT
Organism: Cricetulus griseus; assembly: GCF_003668045.3. Classification (NCBI taxonomy): domain Eukaryota; kingdom Metazoa; phylum Chordata; class Mammalia; order Rodentia; family Cricetidae; genus Cricetulus; species Cricetulus griseus. The sequence continues at coordinate 98,111,589 of NC_048601.1, read as the reverse complement.
TTGCCTTATGGCAGGGTGCAGGGAGATGACTCGGGGCCTGGAATCCCCTCCAGGCATACTCCCTGATCAAGACTAATAGGAATACAAAATGGCATAACTGCTGTTAGTGGGGGAGTTGGGGGATCCGGTCACATCTGTCAAGTTAGCAAGGCAGTGACTCCAATCCAGAAACTTGGGTTTCAGGGAGTTTATGACATTGATAGCAAAGCTGGAATTGAAAGGCTGGAATCCTTAGTGGTCATCAGAGAAGACATAGTTAAAAGACGTCACCTCCACATGATGGCTTAGGTCACTTTCAGAAATGAGGAAGTTTTCCAGGTTCTGGAGGTCATGATTCCCTAGAATATTCGAATCGAGAGAGGAAGATGTAAAGACACAGGATACCCTGGATACCTTGGGCGTAGCAGGAGAGTCCATAGTCATTGTGAAGGAAGATAGCCTGACCAACAGGAGGGTCTGAGAATGAGGAGGTGGGGCTGGGTCACCAGGCAGAGAGGGACACTCAGAACACAGAAGGCCATTCAAGAGGGCCCTGATCATTCAGTGTTGCTAGGATGCTGGGGACATAGGAAGAGAAGATCTGCTGTGCCAAACCTCCCACCACTCTCTAGCTTGGTCAAGAGCCAGATCGACTCTGCAAAGGAGCAAATGATGCCAGGTGAGTTCATGGACGGGAAGGAGAGGCAAGAGAAGAGAGGAGCTGGACCAAGAGTCAGCAGCCAACCCTCAGGTCTGGCATTCAGGGGCTGGGAGCCTAAAGGGCCCCAAAGGCATCCCCAACCCCAAAGTATGTCTGGGTTTCCTTCAAGCTCTACCCATCATCATCGCCGCGGTTTCCTCCTGGCGCCTCTGGTCTCTGACAGCAGTGACTCCCCCCAGGCTGCACTAATGGCTCAGCCTGGGGCCCCAGGGACCTTCCCTGCCCCCTAGACTGCTCTGGCCCCCCAGCCCCCCTCATGCTGAAACCTAATCCTCTGCAGCAGCTTCGGCTCAGTCCCGCTCTGCAGCCCCTGCCTGCCACTACCTCCTGCACCCTACCTGGTCTTCACTGCAGAGCCCCAGCCCCACGGAGCCAACGCCTGCTCTGGGGAAGGCAGAGCTGGACCGAAGTTCATCTCATCCAGTCCTACCAGGCCAGTACTCTCACCTCTCAGTCTTGGCTCCTCCCTTCTCTACCTTCTCCTTTTCTCTCCTCCCTATTCCTTGCTGAGCCACCTGAATCCCATCTCAGTCCCCCGTTAGCCCTATAGAGCAGCCCCTGCCACTCCTTGGAAGCCCTGTACCAAGTCAGCAGCCCCTTCCCTGGGCTCTAGCCATGAAACCCCCCTCAGGACTGGAGGAGGCCCGGCAGCGGCAGCGGCAGGCCTCAGACATCCGAGTGTTCGCCAGCAGCTGCACAATGCACGGTCTGGGCCACGTCTTTGGCCCTGGAGGCCTGACCCTGCGCCGTGGGCTTTGGGCTACGGCTGTGCTCCTGTCGCTGGCTGCCTTCCTCTACCAGGTGGCTGAGCGGGTGCGCTACTATGGGGAGTTCCACCATAAGACCACCCTAGATGAGCGTGAGAGCCACCAGCTCACCTTCCCAGCTGTCACTCTGTGTAATATCAATCCATTGCGCCGCTCACGCCTCACACCCAATGACTTGCATTGGGCTGGGACAGCGCTGCTGGGCCTGGACCCTGCTGAGCATGCTGCCTACCTTCGTGCCCTGGGCCAGCCCCCCGCGCCACCTGGCTTCATGCCCAGTCCCACCTTCGACATGGCACAACTCTACGCCAGAGCCGGCCACTCCCTTGAGGACATGTTGCTGGACTGCCGCTATCGTGGCCAACCCTGTGGGCCTGAGAACTTCACAGTGGTGAGCCAGCTGCCCTAAGACTCAGCATCTACAATCTTCAGCCTTGTCCCCCAAAACAGGGAACCTTAACACCCCTTGCCTGGGTATTCCTTCTTTCCTGCCAGTCACAGGCTCTTGATACACCAAGCCCTTCTGTCTAGTCTATCCAGGAAGTGGCCTCTGGAGGTTCTCTCCATCTCACAATTAGGCATTTGTGCACCTGGCCATGCCTCTCAGCAAGAACACTGACGCATGTAGGCTGCAGGGCCAAGGGCTAGCTGGTGGAGACACTGCTCCTAGGGTAAAATTAAATAGCCCAGGACTATTCTGAGGCAGAAGACCCCTATCTGCTAGGAGAGGACTTTCCTCTGTCTAATGTGAATTTTGCCACCCTGAAGGAGGACAATAACAGATCCATTTCTTTTTGTTCCAATTATCCCTGTAGCTGCACCCAGGGCTTTGATGAGAGGCAGGGGACTTGGAGTGAGTGGGGAGGTTTCCCCATTCATCCCACATGTCTATATATGAGGCTAAGGGCATTGAGATGTGGGCTTCACAGTTCTTTCAGGGAGGGTGGGGGAGCTGCATGAGACCCGGTTTCAAAAGGTCCGAAACAAAAGACAAGTGCAGTGCAAACCTTTAATCCCAGAGCTGGGAAGCAGAGGCAGGAGGAGCCCTGTGAGCTCCAGGCCAGTCACATCTACACAACATAGCAAGTTCCAGGACTACATAGAGAGAATGTGTCTCAAAGAAGAAAGGAAGGAAGGAATAAAGAGAAAAGAGACTCTTAAGATTAGAACAGGATTGGGGCTGGAGAGATGGCTCAGAGGTTAACAGTGCTGGCTGTTCGTCCAGAGTTCAATTCCCAGCAACCACATAATAAATAAATAAATATTAAAAATATTAGAACAGGATTAGCTGAGCATTGGTGGCGCCTGCCTTTAATCCCAGCACTCAGGAGGCAGAGGCAGGTGGATCTCTGTGAGTTCGAAGCCAGCCTGGTCTTCAAAGAGAGTTCCAGGACAGCCTCCAAACCTATAGAGAAACCCTGTCTCCAAAAACCAAAGGGGAAAAAAAAGATTAGGACAGGGTGGAAATTCAGCTAGGTAACCTAGATTTAGTAATCTAGGTCCAATCCCCTCCTCCCACACCAGGTACTTAGGTAACACATGGAGAGGAGGAAATCCATCCAAGGATTTGTCACTGGGTTTGATGATTTTATGACTGTCATCCCAGTACTTGGTATTTGGAGGCAGAACCAGGAATTTGAGGACATCAAGCACCAGAAGAGCCCAGGCTAATGCCCGCCCCCCAAAGAAAAAAAAAAACCCAAACAGCAAAAACAAAGAGAAGGGGCTCAAGGAGGGGAGTGCTCCCATGCCCAAGGCTTGTTTAAGCAAGGTGCTGTCCTTTTCTGCCCCCAGATCTTCACTCGAATGGGCCAGTGCTACACCTTCAACTCCGGTGCGTACGGGGCAGAGCTGCTCACCACTCCAAAGGGTGGTGCCGGCAATGGGTTGGAGATTATGTTGGATGTACAGCAGGAGGAGTATCTACCCATCTGGAAGGACATGGGTGAGGGGCACAGGGTTCTTTGACTGTGAGGAGGGATGAGGGTGGAGGCACGCACGAGGCTGGGAAATCGTAGACACCATGGGAAGGAGAGGAGGCAGGTGTGTGGGGAGGAGCCCCAAAGCAGGTCTTGTGAGAAGAGACAAGGCTGGCTCTTCCAAATCCTAAGGAGAGGGACTGCCAAGGGTGTCTCCTGGGAGTGGAGTGTCTAGGGCCTTAAAAGCCCCTTCCTGCAGAAGAGACCCCGTTCGAGGTGGGGATCCGAGTGCAGATCCACAGCCAGGAGGAACCCCCTGCCATTGACCAGCTGGGCTTCGGGGCAGCCCCGGGCCACCAGACTTTTGTGTCCTGCCAGCAGCAGCAAGTATGTTGGTTCACCTGCCTGTGCCTCCCACCCTTCCCAAACCTCTACCCTCCTCGGAAGACCCCCGGACCCCAAGCCACAGTGCCTCAGCTTGTTCTGGGGCTGTCACCCCAGCAACCTCTATTGACCTAGTCTCCTTGACTTTGTCCCCCCCCACAGCTGAGCTTCCTGCCACCACCCTGGGGTGACTGCAATACTGCATCTGTAGATCCCGACTTTGATACTGAACCCTCTGATCCCCTGGGTTCTCCTAACCTCAGCCCCAGCCCTCCTTATAGTTTGATAGGGTGTCGCCTGGCCTGTGAGACCCGCTATGTGGCTCGGAAATGTGGGTGTCGGATGATGCATATGCCTGGTAAGGGGGCTGGGGTCTGTCGGGAGTAGGAAACGGGAGTACTCTAGGGGGCGCTCTCGAGATCCCGGGCCGTTCTCATCATATCCTAGGAAACTCGCCCGTGTGCAGCCCCCAGCAGTACAAGGACTGTGCCAGCCCAGCCCTGGGTAAGGGCATGTCTCTTCGGCGTCCCTGTCCCCATCCACTAGACCGTTGACCCCAACCCTCTGGCAGAGTGGTCCTGATCCCTGCTTTGCGGCCTGCCTGCAGACGCCATGCTGCGAAAGGACACGTGTGTCTGTCCCAATCCGTGCGCCACCACGCGCTATGCCAAGGAGCTCTCCATGGTGCGGATTCCCAGCCGCGCTTCAGCTCGCTACTTGGCCCAGAAATACAACCGCAGCGAGACCTACATCGCGTGAGCGAAGGAGGGTAGCAAAGGCTGGAGTCAGGGGCTCCTAGCAGGGAACTGGAGCGGAGCCCTTCTGCACACAGCCCCGGCTGCATTCATCTCCACAGCTTAGCCGGTTCTGGGACTCTGGGCAAACTGCTTAAACTTTCTGACTCGTGGGGTGGGAATAACCCAAGGTTCTCGAAAGGGGCCAGAGCACCAGGTGGTGTGCAGCCAACAATTGGGGTTTCTTTCCCTCCAGGGAGAACGTACTGGTTCTGGACATCTTCTTTGAGGCCCTCAACTATGAGGCAGTGGAGCAGAAGGCAGCCTACGAAGTGTCGGAGCTGCTGGGTGTGTACGGAGCGCCCGGGTCTGCGGAGGTGTGGACAGGGCAGGGCACTGCAAGCTGACAGCCGCGCTCTGCCCTGCCTCCACAGGAGACATTGGGGGACAGATGGGACTCTTTATTGGAGCTAGCCTACTTACCATCCTGGAGATACTTGACTACCTCTGTGAGGTAGGACACAGCCCCAGGCACATGGGGAGGACACGGCCACGGGTGCCCAGGGAGGTGGGTGTCGGCCACCTACTCCTGCCACTCGCCCCCAGGTTTTCCAAGACAGAGTCCTGGGGTATTTCTGGAACAGAAGGAGCTCTCAAAGGCACTCTGGCAGTACTCTGGTAACAGTTCCCTTGCCTTCCGCCACCCCTACCGTCATAGGCCTCACGCCAAACCTTAAACACTTGGTCTAGGAGCTACGTGCAGCCATCTTGGCTGGTCTCCATCTGACTCTCCCTTTGCCCACAGCTTCAGGAAGGGCTGGATGGCCATCGAACACATGTTCCTCACCTCAGTCTGGGCCCCAGGTAATATGAGACATGCCCCATAAGGTAAAGGGACAGGACAGGTCGAGAGGAGGAAATTCAGGTCTAGAGCAGAATAGGTGGAGGGGTCCTGCCCCAGTGTTGTGGCTTGTCCCATCAGGCCTCCGACCCCTCCAAGTGCTGTCACCAAGACACTATCTGCTTCCCACCGAACCTGTTACCTCGTCACAAGGCTCTAGACCTGCACCGTGACCTCCTGGACATGTCCAGCCTGTACACCTTTGCTGTCTTCATCCTAATAAAGCTCTAGTGCATGTGCCTCAGGTGTTTGCCATATGGGTCACACACTAGCAGAGTCAGTGACAGCCCCCCACCTCCATCCATTGACCAGTTGGGACCTGGGCCCCAGGTAGGCTTTACAACTTTCTGGGGGGAAGGATAATCTTAAGAGAAGATCAATCAATTGCACCTTAGTGTTGATGAGCTTATCAAACCCATTTTAATTTTAATTTTTTTTAGAGTAATGGGGACTGAGCCCAGGGTCTGGAGGACTCCTGCTACGCAAGTGTTCTCCCACAGAAGTACGTCCCCATCACTTTTATTCTTCTGAGACAGGGCCTCATATACTCAGGTTGGGGTGAACTGTTCAGCCAAGGATGATCTTGGTTTCCTAATATTTCTGCCCACCCCTATCAAATGTTGAGATTATAGGCACACACCATATTTGGCTTCCCAGCCTTTTTTTGTTATCTTGTTTATTTAGAAACAGTCTCACTAAATTGTCCAGACTCTGCTGCCCACACTGGCCTCATAGCTCTTCTGCCTCAGGCTTGTTGGTAGCTTGGAATACAGGCCTGTACCACCAGACCTACCTCCTATCAACATATAAGAAGGTAGTCTCTCCATGCCCAGAACTCAGATGTTATAGCCCACCGTGGGCATGGTCAGTAGGTATTCACTGTACCAACAGTGGATAGCCAGGACAAGGTTCTAACCAGCTCAGCATAAGGTGGAAGTGGCAGGTTACACTAGAGGGTCTAGTCCACGTGCAAGAACACAAGTTGTTGTCCTGCCTCCAAAAGTCATGCTATGGGAGAGGCCTTTCCAACCTCTCCACAGGAGCTGACAGCCTACTTGAGACAGTGGGATGGAAAGAGCCCTACCTTTCCCTTCCTGCCAAGAGGGTACCCCTGGACCTGTGCCTCAGCCCCAGTTTCCTTCTTTTACTGTACCCCAACCAATGGAGAACTGGTGAACAGGAATTGGAAAGGGCTGTTCTTATAAAAGAGGCCCACACAGCTCTGGGTCTCTCCTGCCCTAACGACAATTCTGAGTGTGAAGACAGAGATTGGAGGCTCTACACTGAATGTGGAGACACCCATAGAGAGGCCTGGTCCATTCTGGTGGGTGCACTCAGGCCAGCAGCATCCTACCTCAGAACTGTAGCTGGCCCTTCTAGGCAGAAGTAACGTGTGCAGGAGTATATAAGCCTGTGTGTGGAGACAGGGTTGCCATGATACAGTCAAAAGGATGGAGACCATGGCCTCCTGTCCCCAGTCTCTGGACATGTAAAGAGGCAGAGCAGACAGCAAGCAGCTTGTTGTACAAGCTGTAGGCAGGGTCACATAGGGTGGTAAGTCAGAGCAGGGGTCCCCAGCCACCCTTCAGAGCCACCCCACCACCATATCAGCAGACTGTGGGAAAGGAGCCAATTTATGAAATTAAATAAAGTCCATGGAGGGAGTGAAAAACGCGGGCCAGAGTAACTCTACCCTGGCTGGGCCCAGCACAGCTGGTGCTCAGCATCCCACACCCCACTTTTCCACCCTTCTGTGAGGGAGGCTTAAATAGGCCAGGCCCCAGCCCGGCCACCAGGGGTCAGAGAGCCTATGGGGGGCAGAAGTCAGAGAAGTAGGGGTGCTGCAAGGCCTCCTCTGCTGAGATGCGCTGCACGGGGTTACACCTCAGTAGGTTCTGCAGGGAGGAAGAAAGGCAGAGGCAAACTCAGACCAGGACGGCCCACCATCTTTCTGTCCCTCTGGGCAAGCACCACAATCCCCGGGTTTTAATCCTGGGCAGGCAAATGTTTCCATCTGCTTCTACCGCTAGGCACCTACCTGCAACAGGTCTCTCCCTGTGGCATTGAGCTTGGGTACGACGTTCACCAGGGATGTCGTAGCTGGGTACATTGGGTAGGGCTGCAGGAGAGAGCCAGGAGGAGTCAGGCCAGAGGCGTGGAGCATAGAGTTGGAAAGCAGAAGGGACTCTGATGAACCAAGACCTCCCACAGCCAGTCACACCTTATAGTCGGGCAGCTTGGTCATGGCGGGCCACTGTTCCTCAGTCGGGGTCCCTAGCAGTGTATCCACGTGGTCAAGGGTCACTCATGGGAGGATTGCACCTACACCCTAGGGACAAGGGGGAGGATTCCTCACTCCCTCCTGCTCTTCTCTCACGCCATCTCGCTCTATTCCCCAGCCCAGCCTGAGATGAACCCCATTTTTATGGTGTTTACAGTGGACTAGGGAAATCCAACCTCTGATGCTTGTGGTCCAAACAGACCAGCCAGCCATTTTTCTCCAAGAACCCCTACTGCTTTATCCTAAGGCCAACTGCCTCATCAGGTGTGCCATCCTCACCAACAGGCTACGTCTCTCCACAGTGTGATCCTATGCAAGGACAAGGTGGAGGGCAAGCAATGGCTAGTTCTCACCCCTGCTCTGAGCTCTATGCCCACTCCCTTTCTACAAACTAGTGAAGGACAGTGGGCTAAGGGTACTGGAAGGATATCGAAAAATCCTCTTCAGCTGGTCATCCACATCATTCCCGGGGAAGAGAGGCCGCCCCGCATTAGCCAGCTCTGAGAAGAAAACAGGGATAAAACAGAGCACATGAAGGACCTGTCATTCTAAGGTGCCCCTGTGCCTTCTAATCCCAGCCCCAAGAGCCCCTCTCCCTTCCCTCACAAAAGATCCTCCAGACCCTATTTATCAACCCAACTGGGAAAGACAGTACCTCTGCAGAACCCCAATGTGTCACCTGCAAAGATGCAGCCGGCTGACCACATGTCGATGGACGTGGAGTACAGCTTGGCCCCAAAGAGGACATCCGGTGGGCGGTACCACAGCGTGACCACCTGGAGAAGACCCCACCCACAGGGACCCCCCTCCCACTTAGAGAGCTCGAAGGAGGTCCAGGAGGTGGCTCAGAGAGCAGAAGAAGATGAGGTACAGAGAAGCCCCTGGGGGACTCCCTCCCATCAGTTTCATATACCACTTCCCAGGCTCACCTCAGCAGAGTAACAGCGCACGGGGATACCAAAGGCTCGGGCCAGGCCAAAATCAGCCAATTTCAGCTCCCCATTCTGAGGGGAGATAACACAAAGGGGACACGGAGGATACTTTTTAAGGTAGGCTCCGGCTTCCTTCTCCCCATCCTACTCACTATGCTCCCCATCCCAGGCTCCAGCTTCTGCAACCTCACTCCCTGTTCCCGGAGAAATACCCTGTTTATGAGCAGGTTCTGGGGCTTCAGGTCCCTATGCAGCACGTTGCGGCTGTGACAGAATCCCAGGCCTTTCAGCAGCTGGAAGAGGAATGACTGGGAGAGGCAGGGAAGAGGGAGTCAGACCCACTGTGTCCTATAGCCCATATGACTTGCAGCAAGTCAAGAAGTCTATCCAATTACTCTGTAATTTAGTGCGTGTGTGTGTGTGTGTGTGTGTGTGTGTGTGTGTGTGTGTGTGTGTCTGTGGAAGCCAAAAGAAGGGGTAGGATCTCCTGGAACAGAAGTTACAGGTAGTTGTGAGCCACCCAATATGAATACTGGGAACAGAGTCTTCTGCAAGAGCAGCAAGTACTCTTAACAAATGAACTATCTTTTCAGCCTCTCATCGAGTTACTTGTGAGACTCTGCTTTGCATGCACTAGGTAGTAGAGGTACAACAGTAACCAAGTTTTCCTTGCTACTCACACCTTTTTTGTTTTTTGTTTTTTGTTTTTCGAGACAGGGTTTCTCTGTGGCTTTGGAGGCTGTCTTGGAACTAGCTCTTGTAGACCAGGCTGGTCTCGAACTCACAGAGATCCGCCTGCCTCTGCCTCCCGAGTGCTGGGATTAAAGGCGTGCGCCACCACTGCCCGGCCTCACACCTTTCTTAACTGATGGTTGGTGGGCCCTCCTGCATCTCCAGTCCATGCTGGTTTTCCCTACATGGCTGCAATTTAGCACACACACCTTGACCATCAACACAAATACAAAGCTATAGTATTACTCAGGACCTGATTCCCTTGGAACCTGGGCCACGGTACTTGGTCTTGGGCCTAGAAAAGTGCCTGGTAAAAAGCAAAACCTACAGCATATATTTGTTTTGTTTGCCTTTCTCTCTCTCTTGTTCTCGCTCACTCTCTCTCTGTCAAGATTTACTTAATTTTTAAATTATGTATGCATGTGTGTAGGGGGGGTATGTGCCCTTGGAGGCCAAAAGAAGGTACTGGATCCCCTGGATCTGGAGTTACAAGTGGTTGTGAGCCACTTTGTGTGGTTGCTGGGAACTGAACTCATCATCTGCAAGAGTAATTAATATGAGTTAACTGCTGAGCCATCACTCTAATCTTTTTGTTTTGTTTTTGCCCTGATGTTTGAAGCAAGGCCCTGCTATGCAGCTCAGGCTGGTTTTGAGATCCTCCTGCCTCAGACTTCCGAGTGCTAAAGTTAGAAGTATTTGCCACTACGCAGGGCTGGTATTTGTTGAACCCATGAGATATTTCTTATGTGCATATGATATCACTGAAATCAGACACTGTGCAAGTCAAAGGAGACCGAATAAAAATGTTCACTAAGACTAGTAGCCCTTGGAAGGCAGAAACAGATTTTCTCTGGTACTCCAGGAGCTCAACCTGTTACTCAAGGAGAGCTGATGGATATCCTAGGCACACCCTAACTCCATAAATCCCAGACACTTCTCTCCTCACCTTCACAATTTCAGGGTCCAGGTCACCATTGCAGCTGTCAAAATATTTCTTCAGGTCCTAAATATAGATGAGGGTGTGGAGCAGAGAACAGAGTTCAGCTTTAGTCTGGACTCCTATACCCTCCCATGAGCACTAACCTCTCCCACCACCCAGCCCTCTTTCACCTGATCACAGAACTCAAAAACCAACGTCAGCTTCTTGTCACTATGCAGGACATCATGAAGCCTAGAGAGAATGGAAGACTCAGACAGATCCCCAAGCTGGCCTCTAGCATCCCAATACAGTCCAGTCTGATGGGGGTCTGTCTCCTCCAAGAGACCTCACCTGACAATGTTTTTGTGCTTCAGTTCCTTGAGTAGACATATCTCCCGGAGGGCTGAACTTGGCACGCCCTACAATGTGCAAGGGGACAGTAGTCACAGCCCACCCCAGACAGGCCCTGCACCTCTCCCCCCATGCCTCTGTCTTACCTCATCGTCATCATCCAGCCTCACACGCTTCAGAGCCACAATCTCATGGGTTTCCCGGTTTTTGGCCTTGAACACAGTTCCATAGGTGCCTAGGGGAAGGTCGGGGGTGAGGGAGAGGATCCTCCTCAACATCTTAGTGTGCAAGGGCAAGTTTTCAGGTGAAGGCTAGGTATGGAGTAGTTCTGTGAGTGAGGATGCTAAGGTGGAGGTCCCTAAACCGGTTCAAGGCTCCAGCTGCAGGGAGAATCTGCCATAAGCTCGGGGGGTGGGGGTGGGGGTGGGTCGGGAAGTATCGAGGAGTCATCTAGGAGAGCGGTAAAGGCCTGCAAAAAAAATGTTAAGGTTGGGAGTTCTGCAGGGAATTGAAGCAGGGGTTCCAGGTGAGGTTTGCAAGTGATGCTGAGGCTAGGGGTGAAAAATGCAGGAAGTGCCGCGGCTAGGAAAAAACGGTCCACAGAGACTGCTAAAGCTAGGAGCAAGAGTTTGCGGCAGATGCTAACACAGGGAGAAGGGCTGGTGTCTGCACCGAGTGTTGGACTCAGCGGCCAGGGCTTTTGCCCAGTGCTGCGGTCGGAGCCTGCAGGTATAGCTGACGGTAAGGGAGCTGGGACTGCAAGCAGGGTCTTCAGAAAAGGACCTTTCAGGAACATCTCGTGGTTCCATTACCTTCCCCAATCTTCTCCAGTTTCTCGTATTTCTGCATCGCAGCGGCCGCGGGGACCCCTGCGGGCCCTCGGTTCTAAGACTCCCGGCCCCGGCGTTGCAGAGGAGGTGGTACCCACAGCTCCAACCCCGCCCACCCACTCCCCCACGCACAGGCTTCTGGGACTTGTAGTTCCGGGGTGGCCATGTTCCCCAAGAACGCCCGTAGCGGAGGGCACGAGGACTACAAAGTCCAACAGGCCGCTGTCGGACTCTATGCAGCGATCAACTCCCGGGACTCGTTTCCACCGCGGAGGCAAACCTAAAACTTCAATTCCCAGGAAGCATCGCGTGTCCGCTTGTCGGGCGTCTCCGCCAAGGCGCGGAGGCTCCCAGTGTGCCCCGCTCTTGTTATTATTCCTTCTCTGTGTTCACAGCCTTTCAGAAAAGGGCCGCTCAGGGACTACGCGTTCCAGAATACAGCGAGGGTGGGGGCGGCTGCGCCCGCCGAGCCTGGAGCAGGCGCGGGACGGCCTAGATCCCGGGCGCTGCGGGCCCGGCTCTGACCTGGTTGGGTGTGTTGAGTCGGCAGCGACCCGCTGACAGCTTCAGCGCCGGTGCCCCCCGTGTCTCCCTAGGCCACCTGGCGACCCCGGGACCGAGGGGGGACGGTTGTGAGCGGTGTCCCACTGCTGGTGACCGCACAGGGGCCAGCTGAGCACAGGGCCGGGCATCGAGGCAGGTGTGCCCGTTAGAGGCCGGTGTGACACACGCCAGACACCCCTCGGTTACGGTCTCCAAAGCCGCGGACTCCGGCGGGGGCCCCGCTCTGACATGCCGAGGCCAGCAGACTGCAGCCTGGGTGCCCCCCAGATCCCAGTCTTGAGAGCAGGCCCACTGGAGTCAGCCAGGGTGTGGCCCACGAGGACTGGCAGGTCAGTCACTCCCCCGCAGACGAGCCACAGACGCTGCGACAGCGGGAGCAGGCAGCCTTTACCGCACCCCGCAAAGGAGTTGATTATAGATTTTCCTGCACTGCTCTCTAATTGTCTCATGATTGCATTCCTGAGGGCTGGCTGTGAACCGGGCGCAAACGGCCCCGGACAGCGTTCCTCCCTCCCCAGCGCCGGGACCAGGGCAGCGCTAACTATCGGTTAATCGACTTATTAAGTCCGAGTGCTTTTGCATAAACGAGATCGTGGTTCACCCACGAGGCAGACGGAATGAAAGACGCATAAAGTGCATCCCTTATCATCTGAAATAACCGGGAATGAAAGACGCATAAAGTGCATCCCTTATCATCTGAAATAACCGGTGCTTTGGCCGAGAAGGCAGGATGCACGACACGCAGAGGTCTTTAAAGTACAAGCGTCGACTGCGGACACGCAGCCTTCCACTCAGCGCGGAGGTGGCTCTGGCCGAGCGAGGAGGAGTCCTCAACGAGCCGTCCCGTTCTCCGTCGGCTCAGGGTCAGGGTCACCCAGGCCTCCGGTTCCCGTGCCATGCTTCCTCCCAGGCAGACGCCAGGGCTTTCTTGGGGATTGGGGCGGGAGCCCCGCGGAGCCGCCCCGATTCCCCCCGCGAAGCTGACCCCTTTCCTCGCAGAGACGGCCCCCCGGGGCCGAGCGAGGCCTGGCGGGGCGCGGGGCGGGGCGTGGGGCGGGGGGCGGGGGCGGGCGGGGCGGGGCGGGTGGACCGCCGGCCCGCGGTGTCGGGCCGTGCCTGGGAGCGCGCTCCCGCCGCCCGAGCCTCCGCGCCCGCCCGCTGCGCCTCTCGGCTCGCCGCGCCGGGGCCGCGCACGGCGCTCGCGGGGGGCGCGCACGCTGGAGGCTGGCCTGCCCGCGGCGCGGGGGAAAGTTGAGTTGGGAGAAGTTGGGAGCGGCGGGGCGCGCCCCGGGGTGGGCACCGGGAAGTCGTCGGGAGCGCGCGAGGGTTCCGGAGGACCAGGGGAGACCCGGAGACCCCCGGGACACGAAACCCAGAGCTAGCGGGTAAGCAGACAGGTGGGGAGGGGAGGGCCGCGGGCGGGCGCGGGGGGCACTGAGACTTGAGCGCCGAGGGAGTGGAAGTGGAAGGAAGGGCGGTGACTGGGGCGCGGGGAGCGCGGTCTCTGGGAGAAGGATGGGAGGTGAGCGGGAGTACCGCTCCGGAGCGGGGTTCCGGGGCCCGCCTCTTAAGAGTTACCTAAAGCCAGGGTGCCGCGCCCCCTGCCACCCGGAGGGCTTAGTCTCCGGGAGCTGCCGCCTTCAGCCCGCTCGCCCACTCCGGGGCGGGCTCCAGACGACCCTCTGCCTCCGAAACTTGCCCGGGACCTCCACCCCCGGGGTCTCGGCGCTGGAAGGCGGAGCCCTGAAAGGGGGTTGACGGGTCGGGCCAGGACAAGAGGTCAGACAGAACGGGGAGCAACTGGGTGAAGAAGGGAAAGAAGAGCCTGAAGTTTGATTTTTTTTTTTTTCTTCCCTAGGGGGCTGCCTTCTCTGGGTAGGGAGCTCCTTGCTGGGTGTGGAGGCCGTGCTGCCTCCAATCTGGGTCCACTTTATCAAACTCTCTCCGCCCCCACCAGCCCCACAGCCAAGAGCTGTGGAATGTACAAATTCACTTGGGGAATGGTTAATGCCCAAGTGGGGGTCCGGAGTGCTAATCCCTTGGGCTGGGGGAGAGATGCTAATCCTTCGGGCCCGTCGGGGCTGGTCCGGGGAATGTGCCCCCACTAGGATTATCGGCACCGATGCTCTGGACAGAGGCTGCTTTGTATTCTACGACCGCGGGGGAGGGGTGGGGGCTCATGGGTAAAGGGAGGAGGGCTTGGTGGAGGAGCACTTTTGAGGGCAAAGCCTGGAGGTGGGAGTGAGCACCTGCAGGTGCTGAGGAGAGATTCCCTATACCCCTCCTGGAGCAGGTCCTCTCCCTGGCACCTCTCCCCCACACTGGCGGGCCCTGGCAGAAGGCCGCCTGAGAGGGGAGGTGGGAAGATCAGTCAGCTGAGTTGGAGTTCTTGCCAGGAATGTGGAGCACAGACTCCCCTCCCTGGGCTGATCCCCCCAGACCTCTAGTTTTTGACCCCTATACTAACTAACCTGTGTCGATGCCAAAGTACCACAGGTCAGGCAACCCCAACTCCCCAGCAGCTTAGGATTGCTCCCTTTGAAGGGCCTTGGGGGTTGCCCTCACTAGGAATGGGTACCCCAGTTTGCACTGGTTGGGTTCCCTCCACCCCCAATCACACCCTGTAGTCACTGTCAGGAGGGCTGCCCTGTCACTCAGATTTTCCTGGCCCAAGGCTAGGGAGGGGAGGGATAGAGACTGCCCCCTCAGGATCTCTGTGCCCACCCCCTTGACATGTCACGTGCCCCTCCCCCATTATAAGTCTCACTGTCCAGTTCCTTCATTCCTCCTCCTGAGTGAGTGGAGCTGGGATCCTTTTCTGCCCTGGGGAGCCTGCTCCTGTCCGGTGTCTAGGGCTGGCGTGCTGCTGCTCTGCCTGCCTTGTGGGAGCACACCCTCCGGACTTGCAGCCTCTGCTTTCCCTTTTGGGTTCTCTCCAAAGTTCTTTCTGCTGTCTTTTTTCTGTTTGGGAAGCCAGCCACCCTGGCCTCCACACCCCTCTTGCTCTGTGGGGTGTCTCACTCCCTACCACACCCCTTTCTGGTCTCAGGCTCACCTCCAGGGGCCCCTTCACTCCTGACCCTCTGTTCTTTATCTTCCCTCATCTCTTCTGCTTTCTTTCCAGGGCTGGGCCTGACTCTTCTCCTTCCCTTTCTGCCTGTTCTCTCAGCTGTCTTTGTGCCAGCCCTTTTCTGTAGTCCACCTCTTTGGTCTTCCCTTCCTATACTAATTCTCCTCTTTGTTCTTGCCACCTCTAAGGGCCGCTATGAGGTTCTTCGTAGTCTAGAAGGATCTTATATATATAGTTGGAGACACCAGAGTGGCCGACAACTGGGGCTCCGCTCCTTCATTGAGCTGGGCTAGGGGCTGGCCTCTACTCTTCACCGATGGTGACTAGCCCTCTTCCCCACTCAGGTTATGCCTCCGCCTTGTTGCCCTGAAAGCCGAAGCGACAGCGAAAAGGGCTAAGATTTGGCCATGAGCAGCGCCCCCAGGCGCCCCGCCTCGGGCGCAGATTCTTTGCACACGGTAAGCACTGCCTGCAGGTGGGCTGGCCAAAGCTCCAGTGGTGCGTGGGTGGGGTGCAGAAACTACCAAAAAACAAAACAAAAAAGAGTGTGTGTTGGATTGACAGGCACTGCCATCCATATGCAGACCTTGCTGAGTGTGTGAGGACGCTGGAATGGGGAAGGGGAGGGACAGGTGGCCTCCATTGTTTGAGGAGTTGAGGCCAGTTTAGTCGCAGTTGGACAGGAGTTTGAGGGCCCTGGATGGCAAGCCCTGTTACCTTCTCTGACTGGGGTCTACCCACCAAAGTTCTAGTCAGAGCTTTCCGGCAGTGAGTGGCCCCGCCCCTGGCCCACGTGCCATCCAGGCCCGCCCTCGCCCCTCCCCAATGTGGCCAGTACCCCACATGGCCCTCTTCTGATTTCCCTAAGAAGTCTAATGATTAACTCCGGTGGCACAGTCAGCCACATTATATTGGTCACTTTAGCCCATTGGGGCACGTGACTGGGAAGGGACACCGGCTGGTGCCCTCCCCTTCGCTAGGTTCACCCTGGCTACGATGGACTTCCTCCTACAGCCTCATCAGGTTCGAGGAGATGGGCCATTCCCCCTCCCCAGGAGCTCTTCAGGGGCTGATGCCTTGCTTGCTCCCTAGCTGCTTCCTCCCGCCCAGCTGCTTCTGGTAGAAATGGGGCCAGGGCTTGGGATGGTCTCTTGGAGCCGCAGAGAAATGGGCTGGGCAGGACCTCCCTCTCCAGTCCCTTATCCGTGCCTGGCTCCTCCACCTCCACCCCTGCACGCCTCCCCAAGACTGATGCTCCTCCTGACTCTTCCTTGCTATGGCAGCTGGCACTGCCATGGAAGGGGTGGCATACCCTGGCCTTTGGATGTCCTGATGCCCTTCAGGTCCTGAAGCTCTTGAGCAAATATTTGGTGGTGGCACCTGGAGCTGCGACCTGTCGGGTGGGGGGTGGGGGGTTAGGGGGGCTGGACCAATGCTGCTGGTCCTTTAGCCGGGCTGAGCTTTCCTGCAGTTCTGGCCTGCACTGGCCCTGCTGTCAGCTGCGCCACTCCCGCAGGATGACTCAGGTGGGGGGAGTGGGGGTGGGGGGGGGGGCGGGGCGGGGCTGACTGGCTGGCTGGCTGCAAGGGGAGGGTAGTGCCGCCAAGGTGGGCATGTGTGCTGCTGTGAAGGGCATGGGGGCTTTCTAGTCACACGAGCTTATATTCCCATCCAGGCAGGGATAGCTTTGACTCAGAACTGCTCCGAGACAGTTAGCTTAGATGCCTTCAGAAGTTACTTTTAAGGCTCAGCAATTGTTCTTCAGCCAAAGGAATTTCTTCTGCCACAGTAACAGAGGAGTTCACATTCTGCCTGGTTGCAGAAGGACTAGACCAGGAATTCTGTGGAGCTTTCTAGTGTGGGCTTGCCCTGGATTTATTGTGCTCTTTTTAAGGGGGATAAGCTGCTGGGGAGCTAGGTTCCTGGCATTGGAGATCAGTTGCCGGGGATATGGATTAGGTCCCTGCATTTGAAGGGTTAGGTTGCTGCATGTGGGGATTCAGTTTGTATGTTGGAGATGATAGGTTGCTGGAGTCACTACATCTCTAGCCCTGGGCAGGTTAGGGCCTTCAGGTACAGTTTCCAGTGACCCCTGTGTTCTCTCCACTCTTCCTTCTCACAGCCAGAGTCAGAGAGCCTGGGCCCTGGAACACCTGGGTTCCCTGAGCAGGAGGAAGACGAACTTCGTACCCTAGGTGTGGAACGGTTCGAGGAGATCCTCCAGGAGGCTGGATCCCGAGGAGGAGAAGAGCCAGGCCGCAGCTATGGGGAGGAAGACTTTGAGTGTAAGGAGGCAAACAGGGAAGGGAGTCTGAGGGCTCAGGTCAGACTGTCCAACAGAGAAGGGGCTGGGTCTCAGTGGGAGAGGCCAGGATAGGAAAGAGGGATGTTGTGCCTGCCTGCTGCCAAGTCCCTCCTCCCTACAGACCACCGCCAGTCCTCCCACCATATCCACCATCCACTGTCTACGCATCTGCCTCCTGATGCCCGCCGCCGCAAAGCTCCCCAGGGCCCAGGACGGAAGCCTCGGCGGCGCCCTGGAGCCTCTCCCACTGGGGAGACCCCTACAATCGAGGAAGGGGAGGAGTATGAGGATGAAGCCAGTGAAGCCGAGGCGTCCAGGGGTCCTGCACAGCAGCCATCCCCTGCCTCCACACCTTCTTCAGTGCAGGTAAGTGGTGCCCCCGCCCTTGGGAACTGTCTGCAGGGTCCTGGCCTCGCCTTACCTTTCCATGTGGATTCCTGTTGCAGTTCTTTCTCCAAGAAGATGAAGGTGCAGAACGGAAGGCAGAGAGAACCAGCCCATCTCCCCCTACACAGATGCCCCACCAGGAGGTAGCTCCCCGGGCCACCAAAGGGGCACAGACAGGGTAAGTACACTGTACTCAGCAGTGTCCCAAGTAGGCACTCCCCTTGCTAGAGCGGCGAGGAGGTAAGAAAGAAAGCAGGAGTCCTGCACTAACCAGGCCAGGGTTCAGATTCCAGGCCTACCTCTCACCAGCTACTTGGGAGGTGATGGCATAACAGAATGGGCTCACTGGCCTTGATAAGGATTACAGGGTGGTGTACCAATCTGAGCTGCCCCTATCCTCAACACTGGCTTGAGCACTGGACCAATGATGGAGCACTTACTGGAGCCCCCTCTTGTTCCTGGGAGCTGCCAAGTACACCCGGTTGGAAAGCAAGTGTTGCCACATGAAATGGCAGCAGACCATCACTACATCCAGTGGCCTGGCTCAGGCAGGGTCAGTGCAGGCAGCTGATAGGAATGTGGGGGCATTAGCCAGAGAAGGCTTCCAGGAGGAAATGACTTTGAACAAAATCTCAAGGTTACAACTATCACAGACCTGTTGTTTTTTGGGTACCAGGCAGTGTGACGTGCTATGTGAAATAAAGGGCACGGTGCCCCTCTAGAGAGTGAGTGTATAGGCTCGCTGGGTGCCAGGCCGGCACTCAGGAAGGAAAGGAGAAGCAGGCAAGACCCTGGCATAGAGAGGTCATGGGCTGGGTAGAAGCTGGCACTGGCAGAGAATAGGAGTAGGGACAAGAACTGGCGTCTCTGAAGGGCGAGGCTCAGTCCTTCACAAACATAGGTATCTGGCTGCAATTTCAAAGCCCAGTTCCAGGTTGGAAGGACAAGGGACTTAATATTGATAAATGTCATTTTCCCAAAACTTCACTTTCTGAAACACTGAGAAATGTTGGCCTTTGCCCATGCTGTGAGGAAGGCTTATGTCCAGATGAGCCTTGGGGTGACTCCTGGGGTTCCACAGCCATGAAAGGCTACAGCTGGTCTTCAGATGCTGGCTGTTGGCTTTCAGAATCCTCAGTCTTCTCACATGCCCACCTTGAAGAGTGGGAGTGAGGAGAGCCGAGGTCCATGTGGCTTTCTGCCTAGGAAAGGAGGCTGACTCTTTGGGCTCATGGCTCTTCTTTCTGCAGAACTCTGGTGGAGGAGATGGTAGCAGTGGCCAGTGGCACAGCTGGAGGTGACGATGGAGGTGCTGCAGGCCGTCCCCTGACCAAAGCTCAGCCAGGACATCGAAGTTACAACCTTCAGGAGAGACGACGAATTGGAAGCATGACAGGGGTGGAGCAGGCACTACTGCCCAGAGTCCCTACCGATGAGAGTGAGGCCCAGACACTGGCCACAGCTGACCTTGACCTCATGAAAAGTGAGTGCTGCTGGGGCCTATAATCAGTCTCATTGTTGGTGGGACAAAGGGTAAGGAAAGGAGCAAACTGATCCTGGCCCTCTACGTGCCCCAGGTCACCGGTTTGAGGATGTTCCCGGGGTACGGCGACACTTGGTGAGGAAGAATGCCAAAGGGTCTGCACAAGCTGCCCGGGAAGGTCGAGAGCCCGGCCCCACACCTCGAGCACGGCCACGGGCTCCCCATAAGCCCCATGAGGTACATCTGTCTACTTCACGTTCTGTCGCCTCCCCTTCCACCAGGCAGACCAATAGTGACATGGCGCCCAGAGCTGCCTCGGTAACAAGGAAGGCCGCCCCCTGCATCCTCAGGGCAGTGTGGTGTCATTATGGGACTTCCTCAGGTGAGCCTTCAGTGAGGTGTGCATCATGGCCATCCGCTGGCAGCTGCAGTACGGGGTCTGCAGGTGAAATACAGAAGAACCCTCAGGCTACCTGCAGATAGTCGTTCGTTTTCAAAGCCCAACCTCCCTGTTCAGCTGACCCTCCCAGCAGCTGGTGAAGGTGATAGCACATAAGCCAGGCCTGTCCCTTGAGCAAGGTTACTTAGTTATTGAGGGACACTGCCCATTTTAGACTGCAGGGCTTTGAACTTTGACATAGTGTAGTTTTGTTTTTTTTTATGTTTTTATTGAGATATAATAGCACTATAGTAAATTGCACCTGTGCCAAGTGTGCACTCCAGGGACACATTGCACCCACAGCACCCAGATGGCCACTGCCCAGCTAGAGATGGTTCCCACCCTCAGCAAGTCCTGTCCTGCCACTGTCCAGGCAGTGTCCTATAGAGGTGACCATGCCCTGTCATTTTTGAGAGATGGGGTCTCATTTTGTAGTCTAGCCCAGGCTAGCCTCCAACTTAAGGCAGTTCTGCCTCAGCACTCTCTTTTTTTTTTTTTTTTTTTAAAGATTTATTTATTATGTGTACAGTGTTCGGCACCAAATCTCATTACAGATGGTTGTGAGCCACCATGTGGTTGCTGGGAATTGAACTCAGGACCTTTGGAAGAGCAGGCAGTGCTCTTAACCTCTGAGCCATCTCTCCAGCCCCTGCCTCGGCACTCTTAGCCTCAGCATCTTGAGGGCTGGGATTACAGAAATAATCCACCACTCAGTTGCTGTTAGTTTTGTCAGTCCTGTGTCAGTCTCCAGAAGCCCATAGCTTCCTTGCATGGTGACTCCACTTGGCTGTATGAGTCCTCAGTTCTCTAACTGCTATGGAGGTGGGCATCATAGACATTCTACAGACGGGGGAGACCCATGTCTGATTAGTCCGTCACACATGCCTGTGCACCGTCACCGTGGTCACACACCCCTGATTAGTCGGTCACACATGCCTGTGCACCGTCACCATGGTCACACACCCCTTCTGATGCTGCTTCTCCCCAGATGGAGTCCAGCATTATCGGGCTCCGTTCCTTGAAGTATTTTCTCATCTCATCCCAAGGTGTTTGTGGAGCTGAATGAGTTGCTATTGGACAAAAACCAGGAGCCTCAGTGGCGGGAGACAGCCCGATGGATAAAATTTGAGGAGGATGTGGAGGAGGAGACTGAGCGCTGGGGGAAGCCTCACGTGGCCTCACTGTCCTTCCGGAGCCTCCTGGAGCTCCGCAGAACACTGGCCCATGGTACAGCTCCATTTTCCTACCACAGAAACCCTTTGCTTCTGCTTCTATAACTGAAGCTTTTGCGTCTAGCTCCATAACTGAAGCTAAAAATGACTTGAAAGCATTTTTATGAAAAATGTCTGAAATTCTTCACATGCCTTGTTAGTGTGTTTTGTTTTAGATGTCTCAAGTAACCCAGGCTAACCTTGAACTCACTATGTAGCTGATACTGGCCTTGAACTCCTTATCCTCTGGCCTCCACCTCCTGAGTGCTGGAATTACTAGCATGTGCCACCACACCCAGCTTCCTTCTTAACATTTTAGAGGACCTGGGAATCTTACCTAAGCTGCCAGGCTGTCTAAACCTCCCTGAGTAACCACAGGCACAGACTCAGTAGACTTGCTTCCTTCTTCCTGTTGGGTTATCACTCCCAGTTCTTTGAAAGGCTGTTTCTAAGCAGCTGAGGACAGAGAACTCTGCTGTTGGAATTGTTTCCAAACAAAGAGCAAATAGGCTGTAAGTGAGATTTCTGGGCTTTGGGTAAAATGCCAGAGGGAGAGCTTTATCTCTTAGGCTGTTTTGGCTGCTTAGGAGCATTTGAGTCTGTTTATTCGTTAGTTCTTTGTTCTAGAAAGTTGACCTTGCCAGATAAGTGGCCTGGTAACTTTTGAAGGGAGCTTTTTGGTTTCTATATGTTTTTGAACTACCAGCTTGCAGAGTGAAGGGGGAAGTCTATGAACTTTCAGTTGACCCCAGGGTTGCCATGTGAACAAGGCCACAGACCAGCTGGGACATGAGGGAGAGCTAGGACCCCAGGAGCATCATGAGGAGGCAGTACTGTGAGTTTCTAACAGTAAACAGGACATAGCTACAGTGGGTGCCCTGGGTACGGTAAGCTGCGTGCTCCTTGGATAAGGCATCAGATAACTAAATCTTGGTAGTTCCTATCAGCCTTCTACAGTATTCCTGGGAGAGGAAAAGGAAGGGAACAAATAGATGAGAAAGGCAAAGTGAAGGAGGCTTCAGGGGCAGAGCTGGCCCACACTACTGGCTGCCCCAGCCTGTCCCCTCTCCCTCCCATCTGCTCCCCACCGTTGATACTGGCTCTGGGTTGACAAGCTCTCCCTGCCACATTATTGCAGGAGCTGTGCTCTTGGACCTCGATCAGCAGACCCTGCCTGGGGTAGCCCACCAGGTAGTAGAGCAGATGGTCATCTCTGACCAGATCAAGGCAGAGGACAGAGCCAACGTGCTGCGAGCCCTTCTGCTGAAGCACAGGTATGGCCTTCCGGGAAGAGGACCCAGTCACATCCTGCCTCCCTGGTCCTCCTCACTGGCCTTTCCTCACCTTCACTGTTCTCTGTCCCACCAGCCACCCAAGTGACGAGAAAGAGTTCTCCTTCCCCCGAAACATCTCAGCGGGTTCTCTAGGCTCTCTGCTGGGGCATCACCATGCCCAGGGGACCGAGAGCGATCCGCATGTCACTGAGCCTCTCATTGGCGGTGTTCCTGAGACCCGACTGGAAGTGGATAGAGAGGTGAAGGGGAGTGGACCCTGCCTAGGGGCTGGCAGTAGGAGATGAGCAAGCCTAATGAGGAAATGCAGCTAGGGCAAGCGGGAGGTGCTGCCTGGACTGAGTTCTATCCTGTTCCTCCCATCCCAACCCCCAGCGTGAGCTGCCACCCCCAGCACCACCTGCAGGTATTACGCGCTCCAAGTCCAAGCATGAGCTGAAGCTGCTGGAGAAGATCCCTGAGAATGCTGAGGCTACAGTGGTCCTTGTGGGTATGTGGGGGAAAGCCAGGACAGTAGAGGCTGGGTCATCTTGGACTTAGAGATTAGAGGGGTGCTGCCACCTGCTCTTGCCCATGGTGGCTCCATATCCCTAGGCTGTGTGGAGTTCCTTTCTCGCCCCACCATGGCCTTCGTGCGTCTGCGGGAGGCTGTGGAGCTGGATGCAGTCCTGGAGGTGCCTGTACCTGTGCGTTTCCTCTTCCTTCTACTGGGTCCCAGCAGTGCCAACATGGACTACCATGAGATTGGCCGCTCCATCTCCACGCTCATGTCTGACAAGGTCAGCTTCTGCATCTGACCCTGTGCAGCCCCAGTTCCTAGCCCATGGCCCCCTCCTAGTATACTCCCTGACTCCTATCTGCTTGGGCAGCAATTCCATGAGGCAGCTTACCTGGCAGATGAACGGGACGACTTGCTGACTGCTATCAACGCCTTCCTGGACTGCAGTGTGGTGCTGCCACCTTCAGAAGTGCAGGGCGAGGAGCTGCTGCGTTCTGTTGCCCACTTCCAACGCCAGATGCTAAAGAAGAGAGAGGAGCAGGGCCGCCTGCTGCCCCCTGGGGCTGGGCTAGAGCCCAAGTCTGCCCAAGATAAGGGTACGCCTGTGTAGGCCTGGGCTAGGTGATGCTAGCTTAAGGACGGAGCCCACGGGCAGTAGAGGGCTTGTAGGGACCTGACAGAGAAGGCGAGCTACACTGCTCCTGTGGTTAATATGGTCTGTGTTCATGGAAGAGGGCCTGATGGGGTGGATGGGAGGGAGACACCACAGGCGCCCTGACGGAGGCCTGGGTTGCAGCGCTCCTGCAGATGGTAGAGGTGGTAGGTGCAGCTGAAGATGATCCCCTTCGGAGGACGGGCCGGCCCTTTGGGGGGCTGATTCGTGACGTGCGGCGCCGATACCCCCACTACCTGAGTGACTTCCGTGATGCACTTGACCCCCAGTGCCTGGCTGCTGTTATCTTCATCTACTTTGCTGCACTGTCTCCTGCCATCACTTTTGGGGGGCTACTGGGTAAGGAGAGGCTTTAGCGGGGGTGGCAGGTATGTACAGGGCCTGGCCACCAGGTACTGAGCTTGCTCCTTTCCCCCTCCAGGAGAGAAGACACAGGACCTGATAGGAGTATCAGAACTGATCATGTCCACAGCACTTCAGGGTGTGATCTTCTGCCTGCTGGGGGCTCAGCCATTGCTGGTGATTGGCTTCTCTGGACCTCTTTTGGTCTTTGAGGAGGCCTTCTTCTCGGTAAGAGCTTTCTGTCCCACTCCACTGCCCTTTCTGGACATGGTTCCTGTCACCCCTAAGGACTCCCCACCTTTCCTGCTCAGTTCTGCAGTAGCAACCAGTTGGAGTACTTGGTGGGCCGAGTGTGGATTGGCTTCTGGCTGGTGTTCCTGGCCCTGCTCATGGTGGCTCTGGAGGGAAGCTTCCTGGTTCGCTTTGTCTCCCGATTCACCCAGGAGATCTTTGCCTTCCTCATATCCCTCATCTTCATCTATGAGACCTTCTACAAGCTGATTAAGGTGGGCATCTGTGGGGTACAGAGGAGCCTGGGGCATCCTGTCTTTAGAACAATGTTTTAATTCGGTTTTATTTATTCTGTGTGTGTGCATGTAGTTGGGCCACAGTGCCCCGTGGAGGTCAGAGGACAGCCCAAGGGAGTTGGTTCACTTCTTTCACCTCTTGATGGAGCTCAGATTGTCAGGCTTGGCATCAAGTACCATTGAGTCCTATTGCTGGCTTCCTTCCTTGATTTCTTCATTTTATTGTGTTTTTCTGTCTTTTTTTTTTTTTTTTTCTGAGACAGGGTTTCTCTGTATTGTTTTTGGAGGCTGTCCTGTAACTCGCTTTGTAGACCAGGCTGGTCTCGAACTCACAGAGATCCACCTGCCTCTGCCTCCGGCTGTGTTTTTCTGTCTTGTGTTTTTCTGTCTTGTCTGTTCTTTCTTCTGAACTACAGGCCAGGCTAATCCTGGCCTCCCCTGGGAGTCTCTTCATGAGCACAAGGTGACATGGAGTCAGGAGAGGGTTAGAATTGCTGGGTAAGCAGGAAGGCCACTGGGAGTGTGGCAGAGCCGAGATACAGTGCTGCCGTCTGCCTGCTCCCCCACTCCAACCCAGCCTTCCCATGGCCTTCTGTCGTCAGTACATATCACATCAGTCTTTCAAAAGCACATATTTTTAATAGCAAGGATAACATACACTCGCATTAGAATCCAGGAATGTAAAAATGAGGGCCCAGAGGTGACACACAGTCTGTACATCCAACACAAGTCTCAGGAGTTACTATCCTTGAGCCTGTGTCCATGGCTCCTCCTCTTCCCTCAATCCCTGGAGCCCTACTCTGGCTTTGGCTCTCTCCTACTCCCAGTGACCTTCCTGCCCTCTCTCCAACTCATGTAGCCGTGTATTTAACTGGATTCTCTAGTCTCAACTACAGTCTTTTTCTTTTATTTCATTTTCAGTCTCAAATTCTTTATTATATGTCATGCTTGCTCAATGTGAGCTGAACATTTGGTTTTCAAAGTCTCTGAATATTTTCTAGGTTTCTACATGCAAGTGACTATGAAAATACTTGGCATTTGTAAAAACCTGAAACCCTGAACAGGCACTTACATGAAAGGAACATTGCCACCCCTAGATACCGACATTTAAAAAGTTGCTCCAGGACACGGCCATGCAACCTTTGGCCAGTGAAGAAGTAGATTCCTGATCATTTTCTCAGAATGCCATAACAGGGGCTAGGGTTTTAACTCAGGAATGAAGAGCTTACCTAGCACATGCAAGGCCCCGTGTTTGGTCCTCAGCTCCCCCCAAAAAATTAATGTAAAAACTACAGTCTAAATGCCATAATAGTAAAATGAGCTTAAAGAAATATAATTTGGGTTTTTTTTTTTTTTTTGGTTTTTCGAGACAGGGTTTCTCTGTGTAGCTTTGGAGCCTATCCTGGCACTCACTCTGGAGACCAGGCTGGCCTCGAACTCACAGAGATCCACTTGCCTCTGCCTCCCGAGTGCTGGGATTAAAGGCATGCGCCACCAACACCTGGCCTAATTTTTTTTTTGTTTTGTTTTGTTTTTCAAGACATGGTTTCTCTGTGGCTTTGGAGACTGTCCTGGAACTAGCTCTTGTAGACTAGGCTGGTCTCACAGAGATCCATCTGCCTCTGCCTCCCAAATGCTGGGATTAAAGGCATGCACCACCACTGCCCGGCTCAGGGAGACTCTTAAAGTTTGCGTGTTTTTTTTTTTTTTTTGAGACATGGTTTCTCTGTGGCTTTGGAGACTGTCCTGGAACTAGCTCTTGTAGACTAGGCTGGTCTCACAGAGATCCTCCTGCCTCTGCCTCCCAAGTGCTGGGATTGAAGGCGTGTGCCACCACTGCCCAGCAGGACTCATAAAGTTAACTGACAAAACTTACACTGAGGTATATTAAGAAATATTGGGGCTGGGTACAATGGCATACACTTTTGATCCCAGCACTCTGGCGGATCTCTGTGAGTTTGAGGCCAGCCTGGTCCACATAGTGAGTTCCAGGCTAGCCAGGGATACATAGTGAGACCATGTCTCACAAAAGGAAAAAAAGAAATATTGGTAAAGGGCCAACAAGATGACCCAGTAGGTGAAGTTACCTGCCACTAAGCCTGATAACTTGAGTGTGATTCTTTGGACCTACCTAATGGCAGAAGAGAACTGAGTCCCTAAAGTCATACTGACCTCCACATGGGTGCTGTGAGTGGCACATGCATGCCCACTATATACATACATATATACACACACACATACACACACATACATACATAAATATACACATTACAGAGTTAAAGAAAAAAGTAATATTAGGGCCAGGCGGTGGTGGTGCATGTCTTTAATCCCAGCACTTGGGAGGCAGAGACAGGTGGATCCCTGTGAGTTTGAGGTCAGCTTGGTCTGTAGAGCGAGTTCCAGGACAGGCTCCAAAAGCTACACAGAGAAACCCTGTTTCAAACAAACAAACAAATTAATATTGGTGCAAAAACCAATGAACGAAGTTAAGTGAAAGTTTCCATCCATACATCCCACAGTTTGTATGTCTGTGGCCAGACCCTGTGCATGTGAATTTGTGACTGTAACCTTTTTTTGAGACACTGAATGAATTAGTATTAACTTAAACTGGGTTTTAAAATATGGAACATTGCAGTGTTACATATCCTCCTTGCACAGGGCCATTCTGATCTTCTCTGAACTCAATTTTAGTATCTGTGCTACTGAAGCAAGCACTAAGTAATTTTCTTAACCTGTAAAGCAAGCTTCAGAAGGCAGGCTGGCCTTTGCCAGACCCCACTCCAGCTCACCAGCCTCCAGCCTGACCCCAGTTCAGCCCGTGGTCCTCTCTGGCTCTTCCCTACCCAGATCTTCCAGGAGCATCCCCTTCATGGCTGCTCAGTCTCCAACGACTCAGAGGCAGACAGCAGCAGTGGCAATATGACTTGGGCAGCAACCATGCTGGTGCCAGACAACAGCAGCACCGTCCTGCCGTCTGGGCAGGAGAGGCTCCGGGGCCAGCCCAACACCGCCTTGCTGTCACTGGTGCTGATGGCCGGCACCTTCTTCATCGCCTTCTTTCTACGCAAATTCAAGAACAGCCGGTTCTTCCCTGGCCGGGTATGTAGGCTTGGACTAGAGTAGCTGAGGGTAGGAAGGGGATAACTTGGAAGTATGGGGGTGTTGCATGGCATAGGAGGCCTCTGAGCATGGCACTTGCCGTCTTAGATCCGGCGGGTAATTGGGGACTTCGGAGTGCCTATCGCGATCCTCATCATGGTGCTTGTGGACTATAGTATTGAGGACACCTACACCCAGGTAAGGCATTGCACGGGTGGCAGAAAGGTGCTGCTGGCCCTGGGCTGTCTCCACCACCTTGGGTCTGGTGTTCCACTTAGTCCCTCTGTGTAACCGCACACTGCCTCCACTTTGCAGAAGCTGAGTGTGCCCAGTGGATTCTCTGTGACAGCCCCACACAAGCGGGGCTGGGTCATCAACCCCCTTGGAGAAAAGAGCCCCTTCCCTGTGTGGATGATGGTGGCCAGTCTGCTGCCTGCTGTTCTGGTGTTCATCCTCATCTTCATGGAGACACAGATCACCACGTGAGCCATCCTAGCTAAGGGGCCAGAGTCCCCAGCCAGCTCAGGGTACAGTATAGGATCTGTCGCTATGGGACAGTGACCTCAGGGGACCCTGAACACTAGGCTCACCAGCTTCTTCCACAGACAACAGACATGTCACTGATGTTAGCTGGGGTGGGACAGGGCACAGGCATTGAAAGCTAGCCTAGTAGGGCTTGCAAGGAAGAACCCTGCAAGACACGGGCTAAGGACACACGTCCAGTTCTGTGATGGGGGCCTAGTCCCAGTGGGATGGACAGAGATCACCAGAAGCAGTTGGGATATGTTGGAATAATATGGTGTCTCCCATGTTGGGGTGCCCTAGGGTTCATAGCGCCTCTCCTCTCCCAGGCTGATCATCTCCAAGAAAGAGCGGATGCTGCAGAAAGGCTCTGGTTTCCACCTGGACCTGCTGCTCATTGTAGCCATGGGTGGTATCTGTGCCCTCTTTGGCCTTCCTTGGTTGGCTGCTGCCACTGTCCGCTCTGTCACTCATGCCAATGCCCTCACTGTCATGAGCAAGGCTGTGGCACCTGGGGACAAACCCAAGATTCAAGAGGTCAAGGAACAGCGTGTGACAGGGCTGCTGGTGGCCCTGCTTGTGGGTATGCTGCCCTTACCCTGAGCCTCACCTTCCCTGTAGGTCCCCAGGTTCATTGGAGGGAATCAGCTGTTTCTTACCCTTTTCCAGGCCTCTCCATGGTCATTGGAGACCTACTACGACAAATCCCCCTGGCTGTACTGTTTGGCATTTTCTTATACATGGGAGTTACTTCCCTTAATGGAATCCAATTCTACGAGCGGTTGCACCTGCTGCTCATGCCACCCAAACACCACCCAGATGTTACCTATGTCAAGAAGGTAAGTTCCTAGCGGGGCAGTGGTGGCGCACGCCTTTAATCCCAGCACTCAGGAGGCAGAGGCAGGCGGATCTCTGTGAATTCAAGGCCAGCCTGGTCTCCAGAGCGAGTGCCAGGATAGGCTCCAAAGCCACACAGAGAAACCCTGTCTTGAAAACAAACAAAAAAGTAAGTTCCTGCACTGAAGGGGTGCAGGACTCCAGCTTGGCCAGACCATACGCCTCCTCCCTGTACAGAGCTCTAGAAATCCCTGTGGTATAGTCCATCTCCCAAGGGAGAGGAAGGAGGGCCTATGTCCTTCTGTCTGTCTGGGATGTGTGTCCAGGCTTCTCCTCCTCTGCCGCAGGTTCGGACCATACGGATGCACCTGTTCACCGCCTTGCAGTTGCTCTGCCTGGCCCTACTCTGGGCAGTCATGTCCACAGCCGCCTCCCTGGCCTTCCCCTTCATCCTCATCCTCACAGTGCCTCTGCGCATGGTGGTACTTACCCGCATCTTCACCGAGCGAGAAATGAAATGTGTAAGCACCCCTGCTCCCCTCCCCTCCCCTCCCCCCCTCCACTCACTCCTCTCTTCCATGATTTTATAAAGGCCAACCCTCCATTCCTCTCGCAGCTGGATGCTAATGAGGCAGAGCCAGTGTTTGATGAGCGCGAAGGTGTGGATGAGTACAACGAGATGCCCATGCCAGTGTAGCTGCTGTCCAGAGGCGTAGCAGTGGGACTAATGGGTAGGGAATGGGGTTGGGGCTGGGGCTCCCCTCCTGCCCCTCCTCATTTTTATTTAAGTGAATAATTTAAAGCCCCCTTCTCCCCACACTGCAGTAAAGTGCTTTAACCCCAGCCTAGGCCTGCTTCTTTGTTGGTGGGGGTCATGAATGGAAAGAGATAGGGTCCAGCCCTCTTCCTTGTCCCAGAAATGAGACTCGCCATGGGGAAGGAAAGGGATTTTAATGAAAAAACCAAGGGGAGCCAAAGTGCAAATTGTCCCCCTGCCCCCAATAGGGGGTTTATCCTAAGCCCTGTGTGTACTCCCTCACCCTCCCTCAGGTCCCCAGCGGAGGCCTAAGGCCTGAAGTTTCTGCCTCAGGTAGCTCTTGAGCTGGGGCAGGCCTCTCTGAGACTCCAGTTCTTCAAATGGCAGCTGCAGAGAGAAGATAGAAGGTTACAGTGGGCTGTCTAGAAGTACACACACGTGGGTGGGGTGGGACAGGACTTCTCACCGGTAGGAGCTGGTAGCCCATCAAGCCCAGGTGCCGCTCCCTCAGGGCCCGAGAGCCCAGCAGCACCCTGCCATCACGGCAGAAATGCCATCGTTCTCGTAGCATCAACACCACCCTGAGGGGGAGTGGACTTGGCTCAGGTTGCTGTTGGCTCAGTAGCCAAGACTCCCCAGCCGTTTCATTTTTCCTTACCTTTGGGTAGAATCTTGGGTTGTGGGGTTAGAGTCGGCCTGGTCCTGTCGGCAGGACCGTGGCGGGTAGGGCAGGAAAGGGTCTTGTGTCCTCACAGGTAGCACAGCACCAGAACTACCAACACAGAGCAGGAAGTCTGCAGGGCAGACAAGCCTTAGCTTGCTCCAGCTTTAGACTGCCGAGCCACTCACCCCCATCCACACCTCACCTGTGCAGTAGCCTGGAGGTACAGTCAGGTCCCTGCAGTATTTTTCTTCCCCTAGCAGCTGGCGCAGCCCCTCAGCTACTATGTCCTTGTGACTGGGGAGAAAGGACAGTGGTAGAGGGAAGGCTGCTGTACCCCTTTGCTGCCTCGAGGCTATGCT
This sequence comes from Cricetulus griseus, assembly GCF_003668045.3. NCBI lineage: Eukaryota > Metazoa > Chordata > Mammalia > Rodentia > Cricetidae > Cricetulus > Cricetulus griseus. The sequence continues at coordinate 98,081,109 of NC_048601.1, read as the reverse complement.
TCTGTTAGGAGACATGGCCCTGGCTCTCCCCCGGCCCACCTGTATTTGCAGCGGGCACGGTCAGTGATGAGGGGCTGCGGGAAGATGGGCACTCGCTGTCTTTGGGGAAGTCGGGGGCCTTGGTACTCTGGGAGTTCAAGCTCCACAGCCGTGTCGAGCAGAGAGAGGTAGCGTCGCACAATCAGAGAAGGAGGGGTGCCTGTGGGGAAGCAGGGACTGGGGGACACTGGGCCGCTGACACCTGGGCATTCTCCTGCCCTGCAGCCCTTGGCCCCACTAGCCATCCTGTCTGCATACCACTGATGTGGTTGATGAAACTGGGGGAGAAGACAAACTCCAAGGCTCTGAAGGGCAAGCACTGCAGCTGGCACAGTGACATCAAAATGTTGACTGTGGCCAAGGGTGCCATCCCTGCTTCCCGAGCCAGGATCCTCTCAAGACAGGGTATAAACTGCTGCTCCAGGGGCAGGTAGTTCAACCTCCCAAAGGGCAGGACCAACTTCTGTACCACCTGCAGAAAAAGGCAGCATCACCCAGCAGGAAACACAGCTTCGGTATCTTTCGATTCCCCTCAAGAAAGGGTCTTTCTCTGTCTCTCAAGCTAACTTGGAACTCCCTCTGCAGACCAAGCTGACCTCAGACTCAGAGATCCACCTGCCTTTGCCAGGATTAAAGGCACGTGCTACCATGACCAGCTCTCTGGCATGCTCGATAGGCACAGCCTCAGGGAGGCCTGGTTCTGTCAGTAGCTTTTCAAGGCAGAATGCCCTTCATACCAGCACACACTCCAAGTTCTGCGACATAAGCAGGCTCTTGGCTACATGGCTCAACATCACAGAAGGGACATAACCGTAGATGTGTAGAAGTGTTTCCGATGGAGCTAGACTGCTAAGTAGCAGCTTTGGAATGTTTCAGGGCCCCAGACATGCTACTCTACTGGACAGCCAGTGAGCACAAACAGGTAGGTATTCGGGGCACCAAACAAAGCTGAGCTGCAGAAGCCAAACAAACTATATAGGGGCCTGGACCTGCCAAGTCACTGAAGATGACTCAGAGAAATGGGAGGGTGGGAGGCCAGCCCACCTTACTGTTGAGCTGGGCTTCCTCAACCACCAGGAAGTGAGCAATGGCTTCTAGAAGCTGGGGTTCCCGCAACCGGTGCCGGGCCAGGTGCTGAGCCAGAAGCACCATTACATGGGGAGTCAGTTCTTCTGGCCTTGCCTCTGTGAAGAACAGCCTGTCATACTGTGCCTTCAAGGAAGACTCCTGTGGGCTGAATTGCACTCCAGCCCAGGTGGTTTATCCCAGTGGCTCCATCTCATCCCTTGCCTCCCTTTTGCTTTTAACCCTCGGCACCTGCCAGGCTTCTGATCAGATGCTGACGAGGGTACCGCAGGAAATGGGGACAGCTCAGGGCCATTTCCAACCTTTGCCCACCATGGGTGGCAGGCTGATGTGGGGAGGGTGGTTTTGGAGGGAGGCGGGACCTTCGCTCCCGCTCCAGGGCACACAGGAGTGGTCCATCTGAGGGAAAGCCTGGGAGGGAGAGGGACAAAGATCATCCTGGTAAGAGAGCTGGGGTGTGCTATCTTGCAAAGTGGAATGAATGCGTCCCCAACTTCCTCTTCTTCGTTTCTTGAGTGGGAAGGTGTACTTATTTCAGTGGAGAGATAGGGTATCATGTGAACATGACGTATCAACAGTATGTGGGGAAAGCCTATACAAAAGTCACCTTGTGCCAAGTATGACAAACTGCTGTGGCTTCCTAGAGCACTGTATTGAAGGAACCTAGTATCCTGCAGAGGTAGAATAATGCTGTTTGACTTGGACATCCACCATGGATAGGAGAGGAGTCGGCAAGTGTGCTTGGGCAGGCGCCATTACTAGGTGGGAATATGAGGGTTAGCAATAGCTTCAGCCCTCTACTCTTTCTTCCTCTACTCTTCCCGAAACACCCACACCTTCTGACACCCTCCTCACCAAGTAAGACTGCAAGGTGTAGACACACATGGATGGTGTGAACATCAAAGGAGGGGCAGTTTCGGATGATGAGCTGGCTCAAGTCCTGCAGTGTGGACTGCTCCACAGGAGAAGGCCTAGGTTGAGACACCAAGAGCTGTCCCAGACGACGAAGTGCCACGGGGTAATGATGCGCTCGCACCTTGGTGGGGTTCTGACTCAGCCATCGCAGCAGCTCCCCGGGGCTCCGTGCCTGTTCCAGAAGCCGCTGAAGGCCTTGCACGGGGCTTCCTCCACACGGCCGGTCCCCCGACTTGCTGGGCCCCAAACAACAGGGCTGTACTGGCGGGACGAGCAGCAGACCAGACAGCCGAGCAGGGGAAGTCTGGGCAGAGAGCAGGATTCGAAGCATGGAGGTGGGTGATGGAGACCCTGAGGGGTGGCCCAGAAAACCGGGTGAGGTTTCCGCCGAGGGGAAACGTGGTACCTAGTCCTTACCTCACTCCCCATCCAAAAGGGCCTTTAGTGAAAAGCCAGTGTGAGTGCTCTAGAACTCTTTCCCACCCTGCTGCTCTTCCCCCATTCCTTGCAAAAGAAATCCGGATTCTTTAAGTGTGCTCGGTGCAGCGCTATGCAGACGTCACACACACACATCTCCTTCGATGCTCCGTGCTCGCTGATGAGGAGTCGCAGGGTCGGCATTACCTCATTTCACAGTGGAGAAACAAGGCCCAGAACGACGAGGAGGTTAAAGCCCGAGGTCAACTCAATTCACAGGGTTAGTGGTTGCACCCAGCCTGGAGCCCCGGTGGCGCGGGCGGGGCGCTCGCCGACCACCTGCCCCTCTCACGGGAGGCGGCGGCGGGCGGCGGGGCGGGCGGACCGCGCGCCACGCAGCCGTGCGGTGTGGGTCCCATGCCGGGCGCCGCCACTGACCGGCTGCGTGACCTTGGACTGGTGCCTGCGCCCGTCTGCCTGCCTACGTCTCCTCACAGTGACAGGGGCGCGCGCCCGAGCCCCGGGGCGCCGCCCCCCCGGCGCCGAGTCGGTGCCGTCCGCGGGGAGGCCCCACACCCGGTCCCGGCCCGCGGGGAGGCCAGCGGCCCGGGGCGCTAACGCCAGCCCCGCCCCCCTCTCGCCCGCTCGCCCGTTCGCCCGCCCGCTCGCCCGCCCGCCCCGCAGACGCCACCCTACATGACTCCCCGGGCCCCGCGCAGGTCACTCTCTCGGTCGATCTCGGGGCCCGGGAGTCGGGCTCCCCCCGCGGCCTCCTCATCGGCGGGCCACCGAGTCCGCCATCTTCCCGGCAGCCCCGGGATCACCCCCGGACGCCAATCACAGCCCAGCGCCGGGCCGCGGAGACGTGGCTCCCGGCATCCCGGCAGGCGATGCGAGCGCGGGGGGGCGGGGCGGGGCGGAGCCAGCCACAGACTCCGCCCCCGCTTCCGGGAAGTGCGCGCGCGCCGTGGGGGCGGAGCCGCAGAGCCCAGCCCGCAGCTCTCCCGGACGGTGCGCCGTGCAGCCCCGGGGAGCCTGCGCTCCGCTCGCACGCAGGACCTAGGGCAGCCCCCGCTCCCCCCCCAGAACAAGGGCTCCCCACCCACCCTCAGGTCCCACACAGTCACACTGGGAGTGAAAACTTCACAGTTCCTTTAATCGGCGCAAATTGCAGAAAACAAGCCCGCCCCTTTCGGCTCTCTTCCCCGGTGTGTCTCCCAGGCCACCGGCCCCGACGCGGCCAGGCAGCCCTTGGCACCGGGACGCTCCTGGGTTCCCCCCCCCCCGGCAGCAGCACGCTAGGACGGGCCCAGGGGGTTGGCCCGGCTCTGCGCAGGGCCAAGGCAGCGACAGCAAGGGCCTGATCCAGAAGACCCCGCTGTCTGCGAAGGCTGCGTGCCAGCAGCCCCAGGAGACAGCCCAGAGCTGTGAAGATGACAGGGAGAAGCCTCCGCTGACCCCTGGAGTCCTCTGCGACGCAAGGCTGGGCTCCAGGGCAGCGGGAAAAGGCAGGCCGCGGGTGAGGAGGGCCTGGGCAGACAGCAGCCCCCTTTGCGCCTTGGGGACTGAGGTCCAGAGGGGCTGGCTGCACTGCCAGCAGCCCGCGGAGGCACTACGGGCGATACATGGCAAAGGCCAGGAGGCTGAGGAGCAGGGTGAAGCCGGCCAGGCCCAGGGTGGCTGTCAGGGGAAAGAAGGGTCGGTACTGGATCTGGCAGTACCAGAGCAGGAGCAGCAGCAGAAGCAGCAGGGGCAGCAGAAGGCTGCCGATTTCCAGCCCGGAGGGGCCGGGCTCCGACCCCGGTGGGCAGGGGGGATGTGGGGGACCGGCTCTCGTGGACACGTGGCAGTGGAGAACGCAGTTGGGGGGTAGGTGGAGGCTGCCCAGTGTCTGGGTGTCGTCTCCTAGAAGTTGACCTTGGTAGATGAGTCGAACCTGCTGTTCCCGGCCGGGAAACTGGGTCCTGAGGAGAGAGGGACCTGGGTAAGAGAGTAGGCCTCAGGAAGTCCTGCTCCTTCGCTCAGAGGAGAGATGTCAGGTTTCACCCCTGCCCTCTACAAACCACCCACACAGGTTGGAAAAGGTTAACAGGGATAGGCTGTAAGTGTGTAGAGGACACAGTTTTCTCAAACAGAAAACAAGGAGAGCTTCAGATATCTCTAGTGGCCCTTTTATAGTCCCCCCACCCCATTTTTAGCATTTTGTGCTTTACCCTCTTCCCAGCTTACCTTTTCAGGGAGCCAATGGTATCCTGAGGCCAGGCCCTAGCCACCTGCTCAGAGTCATTGAGAAATTTCAACCGTAGCACTAGGGGTTCCTGTAGGGAGTCTGCAGGTGGAGTAGTTGCTGTGACCCCTGTGTCCGGCTCTGGCTGTGCAGATGGACCTCTGTGTCTCAGGCTGGGGCTCTCAGCCCCTGGGGCCTCCTCTCTGATGCTGTCTGTGGCTGCCATGGCTTCACTGGGCTGTGCTGGTGCTGTGGTCCCTGACGTCTGTGGCAGGGGGTCTGTATTCTCGGTGGTATGTGTTGAGACCCAGGCAACGGCCAGCACCAGAAGGCAGGCAAGCACCGAAAAAAGGACAGTCACCTCATCACCTACCCCTTCAATCAAGGCCATGGCACCTGAGTTACCAGAGGTGCTACCAAGCTAGAGAGGCACAAAGAATGGGTAAGAGGCTGCTTTCTGACCAGGGCTCACCCAAGTTTAACAAGCTCTTGCATCCACTGCACTACAACCGTCCCACTGTACCAGCTACTCTGTCTTCTTACCTACCCCAGGATGCAGACTGGTCCAGCACCCTGTAGTCCCAATTTTGCCTTCTTGTTATGTCTCTTTCCATCACCCGATTCCAAGTCCTAACTTTGCTGTCTGAGTTCTAGGTCTTCATTTAGTTCCCCAATTGACACAAACCCTATCTATACCCAAGTAAGGGTCTTGCTCTTCTAAACAACCCTCTCCTAAATTTAGCCTCCATCAAACTTTCCCCAAAAGCTTACCTATACTTTTGTCCATTCATCTCAAAGTTCACTCCTTCACCTATTACCAGCAAAGCTCATCTGATGTCCTGTCACTTAAGTGTCTCTACTCGACAGAAGGGTCTCTATATCCCCTTACCCTCCCTCCCCTTTACCATCTACCCAAACCCCACCCCTAACTCAGACAGCTTCCCAAAGCTTCCCAGACAACGTCAAACGTCAAACTCCGCCCTGGGCCAATCTGGAGCCTAGGGAGCTCAGTTGCCTACCCAGCTCGGCCCCTTCTTGGGTCCACCCAAACCCCACCCAGCAGCAGCCCGACTCAGCGCCTCCTGGGGCAGCCTCCCCAAACCCAGAGGCCTCCAGACCCTTGATCCTTCCGGGAGAACCTAGACTTAGCTCTCCCCACCCCCACCACTCCATCACTCCTCCCATCTGCCCGCCCCCCGAGCTGCAGGAGGGCACCAGAGATCTGGGGCGGGGCATGCAAGGCCCAGCTGTGGCCTGGGGCGACCGGGTGGGCGCGGCCACGTGCGGCGACTCACCGCCCAGCTCCACTAGCTCCATCGCGGCCCCTCGGGCACTTCCGGGCCGGAGCCACCAGGGTCGCAGACACCTGAGGTTCCTCTCCTTCCCTGCTGCCGTGGCCCGGGAGCATTGTGGGAATTGTAGTCCGGCCTGTTTAGTTCCCGCCCTCCGCCCTGGGGACCCAAGTCCCGGTCTGGACCAGCCGTTCCTGGTACCCGCAGATTGTTGATGGCCCACGGGGCCGACCTTGGGGGTTGTGCTTGTCCACAGAGGTTTGGTCAGCAATAAGAGCCTCCTGCTCTGCCGCTAGCTGCCGGGCCATCTGTCACTCCCAACACCAACGTCAGCCTGCAGCACGTCAGAGCACCCGCGTTGGTGATGCAGTGATAAGGCTCTAGGAAGCTCAGGTGGCCACTACCCGGACCTCTCCTTCTGTCACAGTAGACGTCAGAAAGCTGCTCGGTTTTCCAAATTGACTCTGTATCCCAGAAGGCGTAGGTTGTCTGCATCACTTGCTAGGGAGAGGACCTGACCCCAGCTGTCCCCATACGGGCCTCTCCTCCTTTGCTCCTCCACTTTGCCCCTTCGGGATTGTAAAGTTGGCATAGACTTTGGAACACAGCACACATCCTAACTAAGGTCTCCTGTAGGCTCATCAGTTACATAATGTCTGGTGGGTTATTAAATCTCTGAGCAAGTACAATTCTTATAGGTCATTTGTAAGGAAGACATTTGATATTTTATTAAATAAGTATGACAACTATGTAAAATATGTCATGCCTAGTGTCAGTGCATTTTCTTCACCCAGACCTAAACTGAGAAACTGGCTGAGTATGGTGGCATGTCCCTATAATCCCAGCACTGGGAGGTTGAGGTGGAAAGATTAAGAGTTTGAAACTGCCTTTGGCCACCTGCAGAGACCCTGTCTCATCCCCCAACCTCTGCATAGAGGATGTCGAGATAGCTCTGTGACAACTAATCTATGTAGATTTTTTCTTACTTCTGACTCCAACGGCCACAGACATCTTGAATTATTTATTTTATAGATCAAGTTTTGCTGGGGAGTTTGCACATGTGTAAGACCCCATGTGTATATGTGTGTGATACGTGCACGTGAATGTACACACACAAGATTTATTTGTCTCTGCTCCCCTATGCTAGGGTTACAAGCACTGGAAGCCATGACTGGCTTTTGACATGAATGCTGTGGAGTCATATTGAGGCCCTCATGTTGCAGAACAAGTCCCTAATTATCGAAAAAAAGTATGTACTATATTTGATGGATATTTGCCTGAATATCTATAAGTGCACCATATGCGTGCCTGGTGCCTCTGGAGGCCAGAATGGGACATTGGATCACCTGGTACTGGGGTTATAGACAGTTTTTAGGGGCCATGTAGGTGCTGGGAACCCAACCAGGGTCCTCTGCTATAGCTTCAAGAGCAGCAAGCTTCACAAGTACAGCAAGTGCTCTTATCTCCTGAGCCATCTCTCTAGCCCATTGCAAGCCAGTTTTTGTTTGTTTGTTTGTTTGATATAGGGTTTCTTTGTGTAGCCTGTGCTGTCCTAAAACTCACTTTGTAGACCAGGCTGGCCTCAAACTCAAAGAGATTGCCTGCCTCTGCCACATGAGTGCTGGGATGAAAGGTGTGTGCCACTACCATCTGGTCAGCAATGCTAGTATTGCTTTTAGAATTATAAAGCATAAGAACTAGAGGTTTTGAGGGCTGCAGAGATGGCTCAGTGGTTAAGAGCACCAACTGCTCTTCCAGAGGACCGGCGGGGTTCAATTCCCAGCACCCACATGGCAGCTCACAACTGTCTGTAACTCCAGTTCCAGGAGACTTGACACTCATACAGACATACACGAAGGCAAAACACCAATGCACATAAAATAAAATGAAAAAATTTAAAAAAAGAACTAGAGGTTTTGTGAGAAAAGCTACATCTTTTTAATCACTTTTATTTTTTTCATATTAAGACCATAAAGTTTACAAGACATTCCTACAGGCATCCAGATAGAAACTCACATCAATCAGTAGTTTGAGAGGTCCCAGTGTTGATTAGTATGTACTTGGTCCTTTGAGAAGGAAGAGAAATGTAAGAAGGAGCAGAGATGTGTAGAAAGTCAAATAATAGGCAATTTTATTTTCAGAAGAAGTCCAGGTTGGCTTGAGAAGTGGGAATTTAAAAAGGGGGGGGGGCTGGAAAAATGGCTCAGCCATTAAGCACAGAGGCATGACTGCTCTTTTTTTTTTCATACAAATATATTTTTACTGTTTACATTATCCAAGTAAAGTTTTGCTTCTGGTTTTTTTTTTCAGATTTTTTTATTTGAATTAGAAACAAGATTGAATCACCCCTTTCCCCTTCTCCAGGGGACCATGTATGTCTTCCTTAGGGTCCTCCTTGTTTCCTAGCTTCTGTGGCAGTGTGGATTGTAGGCTGGTAATCCTTTACTCCCTGTCTAAAATCCACATATGAGTGAGTACATACCATATTTGTCTTTTTGTGATTGGGTTACATGGCTGCTCTTTCAAAGGACCTAAGTAAGTCCATTCTCAGTGCCCAGATGACATCTCAAAACTATCTGTAATTCCAGTTCTAGAGGATCCTATCTCCACAGGCATCAGGTACTTGCCTGCACGTATATACAAACAGGTAACACCCATCCACAGAAGCAAAATATTTTCAAAGACAATGTGTGTAGAGCCAGGCAGTGGTGGTGCATGCCTTTAATCTCAGCACTTGGGAGGCAGAGGCAGGCACATCTCTGTGAGTTTGAGGCCAGCCTGGTCTACAAAGCTACACAGAGAAAACCTGTCTCAAAAAAAAAAAAAATACAATGTGTATAGTTGTGTGCTTGTGGAGTTCAGTGGTTGAGTATGGTGATATTTTGTTTATGATCTAACAAATAAAGCCTGCCTGAACATCAGAGTATAAAGCTAGCCACACTAGTTAGCCATAGAGGCCAGGCCTTGGTAGTATGCACCTTTAATCCCAGCACTTGGGAGACAGACAGATCTCTAGATCTCTGTTAATTCCAGGCCACCCTGAGCTACAAGAAATTGATCCAGTCTAAAGGAAAAACAGAGCTCACACAAAGGTGATCTTAGCACTAGGGATCCCATTCCTTTAATCACATCACTAGAGAGGAATATAAGGCAGGAGGGGACAGGAGCTCATTGCAGCCTGAGGAGCAACACAATTGGGAGCAGTCTGAGGTTGGGTGGAGACAGATGCAGTCTGAAGATACAATTTGAGGACAGGATCACCCCTTCAGTCTGAGCTTCGGTAGAGGTGAGAACTCTTCAGTGGCTGCTGTTTGCTTCTCTGATCTTCAGCATTAACCCTGAAATATCAGTCTCTGGGTTTTTATTATTAAGAACAAGTAGAATTCATGTTACATTAGAGCATTTGCCCAACATGCTTAATAAGCTCCTGTAGTCCAATCCTAGGACCAGAAAAAAAGGGGTGGGTGGGGCATGTATCAATGGTAAAATGACCCACTTGAGATAGTTATTGACAACCATGATAAGTTAATTAAAAGTTTTAAGTTTTTGGGCCAGGTGGTGGTGAATGTCTTTAATCCCAGCACTCAGGAGGCAAAAACAGAAGGATCTCTGAGTTTGAGGCTCGAGTTCCGGACAGCCAGGGCTGCAAAGAGAAACCCTGTCTCAAAAAAGAAAAGGAAAAATAAGTTTTTTTTGTTTGTGTGTTTGTTTTGGTTTTTTGAGACAGGGTTTCTCTATGGCTTTGGAGGCTGTCCTGGAACTCTCTCTGTAGTGCTGGGATTAAAGGCATGCTGGGGAAAAAAAAGTTTTAAATGTTTAGTGATGGTAGACCAAGAGCAGGCATGTCTTTCTGAAGTCTAAGTGTTATCCAAGCCTAGGGATACAAAGTTTTAAAAAGCAAAACCACAAAGACCATAATTTACATCAAATTTAGATGAGGGTCATAGTAACATTGAAACATTTATGCTCCTGGCAGAGCATAGTAATTATTTCAGACATAACATGACAATTAATTTTTTTGTTTTTGAGACTGTTTCTCTGTGTAGCCCTGGCTGTCTACTTGCTTTGTAGATCAGGCTGGCTTCAAACTCACTTAGATATCCCCTGCTTCTGTCTCCCGATTGCTGGGAATAAAGGCGTGCACCACCATGCCCAGCTGACAATTTTTACTTATATCTTTTTTAGTTATTTTAGTTTAATCATTTTGGTTAATAAACTGGACCATGGTTGAGGCCATGGAAATCTCAAATGTGTTACCAAGGCAGACATGTTGAGGATAGAGGGCTGAGAAATGACCAGAGAGACACAAACAAAATATAGATAGGACAGGTTGGCATTCCCTTAGTCATTTCAGTGGTGCTCAGAAGATACCTGGGTGAGTCAGTGACAGATTTAGTTCTTTGGTGTGGTTTGTTGGTGTTGCTTTTCTTTAAGGACAACTCTTTATTATTATCCTTGTTTGAGTGATTTACCTAAGTCTGTGGCTGTGCAACATGTGCTCCTGCAGAGGGTGTCAGATTGCCTGGAACTAGAGTTACAGATGGTTATAAACCACCATGCAGGTGCTGGGAATTGAACCCAGGTCCTCTGGAAGAACAGCCAGTGCTCTTAACCACTGAGCCCTCTGTCTAGGCCCGTTGAAATTTGGGTTTTCTTTTCCTTTCTCTTTCTTCCTTTTTTTTTTCTTTTTTTTCTTTTTGAGATAGGGTTTCTCCGTGTAGCCCTGGCTGTCCTGGAACTCACTCTGTAGACCCTGGCTTTGAATTCAGAGAATTGCCTGCCTCTCCCGGCTCACCCTCCCCACTGCTAAGATTAAAGGGGGAGCGCCACCACTGACTGGGGTTGCTTTTCTCTTTGTGACAGGGTTGGTGTTCCTCTAGGCTCTGCCTAGAGGGGATTATAGGCATGAACTCAAATGCAGGTGGTTTGATTTTTTTTTTTTTTTTGAGACAGTCTTATACAGCCCTGGCTGTCCTTAACTCCTAATCTTCCTACTCCACCTCCCCCTGAGCTGGGTAACAGGTGTACATCCTGACACCTGTCATACTCTAGCAAATTATTCCACATGCCACCTCTTGGAGGTTTGGGGATCTGTGATGGAGACCTTGAAGGGCACTCTCTGGTCCTAGTAGGGTACAAGATAAACAAGAGGGTTGGACAAGAAAAATTGTAAGACCCATGTGGGTTCTGGTGAGTTTCTTTAAGGAACCAATAAACCCTCCTCAGTATGGCAGGGAAGGATCTTTTGGGAGAGGGCTGTCACAGGGAGATAAGAATTGGGACTCTATTGTTACAAGAGTCATTAGCAGGGGCCCTCCGGCGGGCGAAACTCTCAGGGAGAATGCAAATAGGAGCTGGGAACCTGTCCCTGTCTCCGAAGAACCGTAGCCAGTGGAGACCCGGGCAGAGAACCAAGGAAGATAACCGCGGCATCATCCCCTAGGGCTGACCTCGAGGCCTGGGGGCAGAAGTGCGGGTGCCGCAATAAAAGAGGGTGGCGCCCTTGGGCCTGTGGGAGCTTCTCGGCCAATCAGCCCCATTTATCAGCACCCTGGGGCGCAGGGAACGGTTCCGCGTGGGCCCGGGATTCCACACCGGCCTAGAGCGGCGCAGAGAGGTGAAGACGACAGCTGGCGGGACACGGGGACAGCGCGCTCCCGTCCCTAGGCGGGTGGCCCTTGGCGGCGCCGGGGGTGGGGCCGGGCGAGCCGGCGGAAGGGCCTAGGCGGGTGGGTGGGGGCGCGCGCGCGGCCAACGCGCGACTCTCGGGGGGTGGAGGCTGCGGCGGAGCCTGCGAGCGAGAAAGGGCGGGGGGCGCGAGCGACGCGCTGGAGGGGCGGGGGCGCGGCGGCGGGCGGCGCGGGAGGGAGGAGAGGGGAGGGGAGGGAGGGCGAGGAGGAGGGGGGCTCGGCTGCGTGTGCCGGAGCCGGCGGGGCGGCGGTGCGTGCGCGCCGCGCGCTCCCGGTCCCGTTGTTGTTGCCGCCGGAGGCATCTCCGAGGCGAAGGCGGCGGGATCTCAGCGCCGGTGAACGCCGGGCGGCGGCCCCAGCGTGCGCGGCCGCGCCTTCTGGCCTCGGCTCCGGGCCTCATGCGCTAGCCCGGCGCCGCGCGCTTCCTAGTTCGGGTCCCGCCAGCCCCGCGCGCCCGCTCGCCGCCGCCGCCGCCGCCGCCGCGCCGCCCGCCCCGGGCCTAGCTGGGCCCGCTTGGGGCCCCGCGGCTCCGGAGCCATGAACTTCCAGGCGGGCGGGGGCAGAGTCCTCAGCAGCAGCAGAGCCTGGCGCACCGGGGGGCGGCGGCGGCGGCGGCGGCGGAGCCGGGGGCGGCGGCAGTTCGGCGGCGCGGGGCCCGGAGCGGGGCTGGCGGCCCCTCGCAGCAGCTGGCCGGCGGACCCCCCCAGCAGTTCGCGCTCTCTAACTCGGCCGCTATCCGGGCCGAGATCCAGCGCTTCGAGTCGGTTCACCCCAACATCTACGCCATCTACGATCTGATCGAGCGCATCGAGGATCTGGCGCTGCAGAACCAGATCCGGGAGCACGTCATCTCCATCGAGGGTGAGCGGGGCCGGGGGGCTGCGGGAGCTGGGGCGCGGGGGCCTTTGCAGCGCCGGGCTGGCCCGGGAACTCCACGGCCCCGGCCCGGCCCCTCTCCGGTGCCCAGGGGTGTTGTGAAGCTGAGCTTCGCAGTTTGCTAATCCGCGCTGCAGAGCCCTGGTCCAGGGTTTTCCATGTCTCATCCAGGAACACTTGTTTTTTGGGGGTGGGGTGGGGGGGTTCTGTCTTGAGCTAGCGGACGCGTTTATTCGCTCCCCGAGAGACCCGGGATGGGAAGGTGGTGTGGCTCCAAGGACTGATGCACCCTGACTCGCCAAGACCGCTGGCTGGGCCTTGGGGCCACATCTGGCCAGGCATGGTTGGGGCGGGTGGGCGCGACGCAAGACCTTGGGTGGGTCATGAAGGTGGGGCGGATGCTCGGGAATAATCTCAGCTGCTGCCCTGGCCCTGACTGGCAGTAGGGGTGGAGGATCCGAGCTCGGGTTAGTGGATGGCAGCCTTCCTGGGCCGCTCCCGCAAGCTTCGGAGGGTGGCGCTCCCCGCGGCGCCCTCTCCCGACGCACACCCACCCCCACGCTTCTGCGGCCGGGCGGGCGCGGGCCTGGCCTAGCGCAGGGCTGGGGAGCTGTGGCCGCGTGGGAGGCGCTGGATGGTCCCTCTGCGAGCGGGCAGTGTCCTCTAACCCCCAGGACATTCATGCCTGCTTACCCCGGAGGCATACACGGGGCTACCGGATGCTGACTGACCTCCAGGGAGGTCGGGCCTGGATCTAGAGACGGTAAACCCCAAACCATTCGCTGCTCCCAACAATGTTCCTTCCTGTGGGTACTTACTTGGGCCTTGATCTCAGGCCGCAGAAGGGCACATTAATTGGGGGCACACTGCTGGCAAGAAGCCCCACGACCTCCGGTGTAGGGGAGGCCCCCTGGCAGTAGCAACAGGCACCCCAGTGGCAGTGTTGACCTTCTAGCTAGCTTGGACAGATGGGCCTCGCCCTGGTCCATCTGCTTCCTTTTCCAACTCTGCTTGAAGGGGGACGCCCACCAGCAGGAGGTGGGCTCTGCCTTTTGGCAATGCAGGCAGAGCCAAGGCCAGTTGCCGACATGGAGTTGAGAAGGGTATGCCCACTCTTTGGGCCTTACAGTTCAGATCCTGTTCCCATCTTCATCTTGTGTGAGGCTTTGGAGCCCTCCGCACTTGAACATCTCTGTTCTTCTTTTTTAAGGTATCCATAGCTGATGAGTGTTGAATCTTTTGTGAGTAGAGGCCCCCCCCTTTTTTTTTTTTAGATCTGGGCCCTTTTGTTGTAACATTCCCTTCTGACTTCTTTTTGATCTTTTCCCAGCCTGCTTTTTTCTCTTCCCTCTCAAGGCAGAGTTCATTGTGAACTAATTAGGTGACAGAAAAAACTCATTAACATGGATTTGAGTAAGTGGCCTGATTCATTGCTGTGGCTGGAGATTGGGGGTGGCACTTGTGTGGTCCCGGGGTCTTCAAAAGAGATTCAGTTTTTCTTTTAGATTCAGAGAGGGTGAGGCCAGAAGAAACTATTCTCTGTGGAAGAAGCAAGTATGAACTCCCAAAGTGATTGCCCTTACCTTCTTGGGAGGATGAAGCCACTTACTAGATGGCCACCTGTGAGTGAGTGTGTGTGTGTGTGTGTGAGTGTGTGTGTGAGTGTGTGTGTGAGTGAGTGTGTGTGTGAGAGTGTGTGTGTGAGTGTGTGTGAGTGAGTGTGTGTGAGTGTGTGTGAGTGTGTGTGTGTGAGTGTGTGTGTGTGAGAGTGTGTGTGTGAGTGTGTGTGAGAGAGTGAGTGTGTGAGAGAGTGTGTGTGTGTGTGTGTGTGAGTGAGTGTGTGTGTGAGTGAGTGTGTGTGAGTGAGTGAGTGTGTGTGAGTGAGTGAGTGTGAGTGTGTGTGAGTGTGTGTGTGTGTGTGTGTGTGTGTGTGTGTGTGTGTGTGTGTGTGTGTGTTGGGGTACCAGATACTTTCCAGAGCAGGGAGAAGACAGGCTGAGCGGGCTCCATATCTAATTCCTGTTTATTAGTTCTATTAGTGATCCAAGTCACCCCTCCTCACCAGATTGGGCATCTTCTGTGCAAGTCGCAGTCCTGAGAGGTTCTTGGTTTGGTTTTTATCTCTGTCTTAAGCTCAACATGATAGGCAGTATTTCCCCTTCATAGAGTCCTCCCCCAGACTAACTTCCCCTTTGTGGTTTGGAAGTACCCTACCATTCCATCTGCTTAGCCTGGAAGCTTTGTGTCACCATCATGAAATCCTGGGACCTGATGATCACTGTCACCAGACTGACTCAGCTGCTCCCCAAACACCAGTCCTCAGCTATGTCGTCTCCTCCCTGTCTCTGCTAACCCTCCTGTCTGGAAAAGCACCCTAACGTCTTCTTTCACCTTCTCCTTCTAAGCCTCTCCTGGGAACCCTTTTTGTTTTTTTTTAACACCCACCTTACTTTTCCACTGTAGGCAGCTACAAAACAAACAAACAAACAACAACAACAACATCCAACCAGACTCCTTCTCCAGTGTTTAGCCCTGTAATGCTTCCTGCGGTAGAATTTTCCATCTGCTTAACCATATTGATCTGTCTTATAAGGCGGTGTTCCCACCTTGCCCAGAGTAGGGAGATAATAGCATCTTGGGCGTGCCCTGGCTCTTTCTGTTTGGACTGAGCCCCTAAGCCCAGCAGACCTAGGTAGGCTATTACATAAACACAGAATTGCCAGGAGCCTGTGCTTCAAGGGCTTGAGCTTCCTTGTGCAAAGGGCTGACATTTCACTTTGCTTCAGTTAATCTTTGGTGAAGGACTTATTTGTCTTATCAGAAGGTGACTGCTACAACCATTTAAAACATTAAAATTATTTTTCTAGTCAAGAGAGAACACCTGCCCATCACTAGGCCCCAGGGAATGAAAGAAGCATCTACCAGGAGCCCACGTTTGGGCCTGGAAGATTTACTGCATGCAGGATCTCAGCCTACCCAGTGAGAAACCGGCTCAGAGAAGGGAGGGGCCAGTGCTAACCTGGCTTGCCATCAGCACACTCTCCCAGGGAAGATTTCCCCCAACTTTCACCAGTTTCCTGGCCATGTCCTAGAAGAAGAATGTAGGGACACCAGGGCTTCAGTTGATGGCAGTAAGTCAGGCCAGGGAGACACTAGACCTAGCCATCCAGTATCCTAGAGAAGGTATTGGCAGCTCCAGTAGTTTAGGAAGGTACCCTTGAGCAGGTGTATGTCTGCGGGGTGTGGGGCAGTAGGGCCTACAGCCCAGCTTGGTTTCCATTTTGGGCTCTGGGCCTGGAAGTGGACAGTGCCTATGTGTGCTTACCATATGGCTACTATTGTGTATGCAGGAACCGGGCTTTGTCTGCTGCATGAAATCCCTTTGTTTTTCCCTGGGGCTTGTGTTTCTTAAGAGAGGGAAAAGTTCCTTTGAGCAATCCTGTCATCTCCATGGATTGTTGTCAGCCTCATTCATGCATTTCCACTCTGCCTTTCTACCCAGTGTGTGGCTTAAGTGATATGGGCTTCTTCCTGTTTGCTTCAAGCCTCTGCTAGACAGAGAAGGGCCAGGTGGTTTGGGAAAGCCCAGAGGAAGCAGGAAGAGGGTTCCAGCCGGAGTCCCTGCCTGACTCGCTTTGGGTGTTATGACTGCATTTTCCCATTGTCCTGCGATTTTTCTTACCATATCCCTGCTGTAAGGAAAGGACATGGAAGCTAGTTCCACTTAGAGGCAGGAAGCTCCTGAGCTTCTAACTTTACTGATTATTCTGGGTAGTCTCCACCTGACCATGGTTCTCAGCACAGGCTTTGCTGTTTTGTGCAGATCCCAAGCATGGCTTCCCCAGAGGCCCAACTTGCAGGTCAGGGATGGGCTGGAGCCTACATCTGTCACTCTAATTCCTACAGTTAGCTGTTTTTGTGGGTAAGGCCTAGGGGGCATGGCTGCTTATGTACAACATTGCACACAAGGGTTCTAGGGACTCTGGAAAAGAGGACACCCCTATGGGGTGCTGGTAGGCAGCAAAAAGTATATTTGTTCCCAATCCGTCTCTTTAACTCCTACTGGGTGGCCCAGTTGCATCTGGGGCCTCAGAACACTGGAGAACAAAGTCGAGGAAGAAGAGGAGACACAATAAGGGTTGGCCCCGCTGCCCTGGGAATGTCTCGGCGGGCAGGAGGTATCAGAGGACACCGGGGGTGGCAGCAGTGAAGTTGGGGTTCCTGACAGCAGGGTAAAGCTGGAGACCTGCTTCCGGGCTAGAAGGGATGCAAGGGACGCTTGGAGGCTTTCAGACGCCATGACCTCAGGAAAACCTCCTTCGTTCTATTGGCTCCAGGTCAGTGCCTGTGGACGCCTCCCTCAACAGGGAAGCAGGCTTTGCCACAAGTGCCACCTGCTGTCTTCCCTTCCTGCTGTCACTCTCCTTAAGTATGAGCTGGGTGTCTGGTAGGGTTTCCCACCCAGAGGGGACAGGATTGTGTTGGGGGTGGTCTGAAGACATATATGTGGTGGTATTCAGGGTATTATATAGCACGCTGGTCTTTGTGGCTCGCCTCTGTGTCCACAGGGGACAGATGAGTGAAGGGGGCAGGACCCTGGGGAAGGAATTTTTTTTAATTGAAAAACATACATTATATTTTGTATATAATATACAATATTTTTTTCATACAATATATTTTGATCATGTTTTAGCCCTTCTTCAGTTCCTCCAAGGTCCTCCCGTCTGTCTGTCCACTAAACTCTGTGTTCTTTCTAACTCCTCTTTAAAAAAGAAACACACACCGGGGCGGTGGCAGCGGCTCACACCTTTAATTCCAGCACTCGGAGGCAGAGGCAGGTGGATCTCTGTGAGTTCGAGGCCAGCCTGGTCTCCAGAGTGAGTTCCAGGACACGCTCCAAAGCTGCAGAGAAACCCTGTCTCGAGAACACACACACACACACACACACACACACACACACACACACACACACACATTCACACACACACACACCCCTACAAAAACAGAACCTAAAATATACAAGTAAAAGATCAATAAGACAAAAAAGTTCCCAAACAAAACAAGGCAAAAGTCTACAAAAATACCATTGAGTTTGTTTTGTATTGGCCAATTACTCCTGGACATGGGGCCTTGCCTTGAAGTGTGGCTAACATACTCCATTGAAAAAAACTAATTTTTCCTTTTCCAGAGAAAGGAATTGTAGGAACCGTTTTTTGTTTGTTTGTGTTTTCAGACAGGGTTTCCCCGTGTAACTTTGGAGTCTGTCCTGGAACTAGTTCTTGTAGACTACTCTGGTCTCAAGCAGAGATCGCCTGCCTCTGCCTCCCAAGTGCTGGGACTAAAGGCATGCGCCATCACTGCCCAGCTGTAGGTAGCTTCCTGGCTAGGGGTGGGAGCCTTTGTCCACTTCCTCCTCTCAGCATGGGGACCCCCATCTTCCTTGAACCTATGCTGGTCATGTGCACATTCTCACAGTTTCTGTGAGTTCATATGTGCATCAGTTCTGTTGTGTCTGAAAGACACTGGTTTTGGAGTCATCTATCAGCCTCTGGCTGGTACAGTCTTTCTGTCTGTACTTATGCATAGTCCCTGAGCTTTAAAGGACCTTGACCATGTCCCTGCTCCTCACTTGGGTGGATAGAGAAGATTTGGTCATATGGGCACATGGTTGGCCCACATAGATGGCTCCAGGGGAAGTTTTTGAGATTCACACTGCCCTGGAGTTTTATTTGTTTTTGTTTTGTTTTTTCTAGACAGGTTTCTCTCTGTAGCTTTGGCTATCATGGAACTCTGTAGACCAGGCTGGCTTCAGACTTACAGAGTTCTCCTGCCTCTACCTCCTGAGCACTGGGACTAAAGGTGTGCACCACCACTTCCCAGCCTGCTGTGGAGTTTAACTATTATAAATAATACAGTTTATAGTGATTCAGGCCTCTTCCCTGGTGTAATTTTCTTCCTTCCTTCCTTCCTTCCTTCCTTCCTTCCATCCATTCTCTCTCCCCCTTCCCTTCTTCCTCTCTCTCTCTCTCTCTCTCTC